>NC_074685.1:6729296-6794210 GCF_029448725.1 Salvelinus fontinalis
GTCACTGCGGCGAGTACAAGCACTTCAGGGAGTTCGGCTCCCACTCCCAGACCCCTCAGATCCAGTCCATCCGCCGCATTCAGCAGTAATTTCACCCGTTACCCCAAGCTTATCCCCACTGCTACCCAATGCTGAATAAACTGTCTTTCTAAAACCTCACTGACCTACCATCCATGCTTCTGCCTCTCTGAATGTATGTCAACTGTAGATTAAATGGTACTATGAGATAAATATAGCTAGAGACAAACAAACAAACAATTAAATAAATAAACAAACAAACAAATAAACAGAGGGATATTTAGACATGTTTGAATACTTCTGACAATAAGACCGTCACTGGCCGGCAGGCGGCGCTACATCTCCAGTGATGCCTCTAAAAAATGATGTACTGTTGATGATGTACTGTTAAATATCATAATAAAACACAGATTGGTTAAATCAAATATAACGGTGCGATGACGCACATTGCTGAATAGAATCACACACATCATCTTGACGACACCTGGCCCCGATGGCCTGTCAGTTGAATTCTATAGAC
The DNA here is from genome assembly GCF_029448725.1 of Salvelinus fontinalis. Lineage (NCBI taxonomy): Eukaryota > Metazoa > Chordata > Actinopteri > Salmoniformes > Salmonidae > Salvelinus > Salvelinus fontinalis. Next base: position 6,729,835 of record NC_074685.1, read on the forward strand.
AGTTTTGAGAGTTACTAGAAGACCCTATTTTTTATGTTTCAAGATTGCATTGAAAATGGGGAAATGGCCTCCACTATGAAACAGGGCCTTATTTCACTGATTCCGAAGCCCGATAAAGATCCTTCTCTCAATGTTGATTAGAAATGTATTGCTCTGGTTTATGCCAAAAGATTAAAGAAAGGAATAGATACCATTATAAATGAGACTCAAACAGGATTTATGAAGGGCCGTCACATAACCTCAAACATTTGTTTATTCTTGGACCTTCTAGATTATTCAGATGCAAATGACTCAGATGTGGTTGTCTAATTTTTGGACATCTGTAAAGCCTTTGACATAATTGAACATTCATTTCTCTTTAGGCCATTTAAAGTCTTTGGCTTCGGTGAAAATTTTATCAAATAATTTGCATGTTTTGCAAAGATATAAATAGTTCTGTGTTACAAAACCTTAATACATTCAAAAGATTCATTATCAACAGAAGTGTATGACAGGGATGCCCAATTTCGCCATTTTTATTAATTTTGGTTGTGGAACTTCTATCTCTAGATATTCTGAATAATGCATATATGAATGGCTTAACCATTTTTAACAAAGGAATCAAAATTTCCCAATTGGCTGATGATACTACTCTTTTGTTAAGAGACAAAGACCAAGTCGCCCATGCCCTTAATGCTATAACTGCATTTTCTATTGCATCAGGATTAAAACTGAACGTTTCTAAATGTGAAATCTTATGTTTATATGACTCTGATGATAAATAAATAGAAGATATTCCTGTAAAGGACTGTGTTAAATATTTAGGAATACATCTGTCAAAAAAACACCTAGTCAGACAACATATGAATTTCTCTCCTAAAATTAAGAGAACTAAAAATATATTTAATAATTGGGTACAAAGGGATCTTACTATACTTGGGAGAGTACTTCTGTCCAAGGCAGAGGGACTGTCTCGCTTTGTGTACTCCTCATTATCTTTATTTGTAAATCCCTCTAATTGTAAAGAGATCAACAAGACCTTTCTTGACTTAATCTGGAAAAATAAGTCTCACAAACTAAAGAAGTCAGTCCTCTGTAATAAAAGACCTGAAGGAGGTCTGGAAGTGTTGGATTTTGTCGACATAAATAACACTTTCAAGATCAACTGGTTGAAAAGATGTTTGATCAATACTGAATCAATATGGTATTTCATTCCAAATAATGTGTTTAAGTTGGGAGGTCTTCGTTTTTTACTGAAATGTAATTATATTCCTGAAAGATTACACGCTAAATTGGCTAGGTTTCACCAACAAGCTTTAATGGCCAGGAAAATATGTTTCCTGCACAATTTTTCCCCACATAAAGCTCTTTTGTGGAATAATTCAAACAAAACTGTAAGGAATAAGTCATTGTTCTACCTCAGCTGGCATGGGAGGAATATTGACTTTGTTCTTGATGTTTTTGACAACAGGGGTAATATTCTTACATATGAACAATTTATAACATAATAAGTTTCCAATACCTTTCAGTGTTCTGCCATGGCCAGCGAAGAGCCCGGATCTCAGTCCCATTGAGCACGTAAGGGACCTGTTGGATCTGAGGGTGAGGGTTAGGGCCATTCCCCCCAGAAATGTCTGTGAACTTGCAGGTGCCTTGGTGGAAAGAGTGGGGTAACATGTCACAGCAAGAACTGGCAAATCTGGTGCAGTCCATGAGGAGATGCACTGTAGTACTTAATGCAGCAAGTTATCACCCAGAAGTGTCTGTTATATATTATTCATGTAATATTAATAATTAAAAGATGCCCATAATGACAGCCTACCGACCTCCTCTTTGATCCTATTATGTAATCTTCATTTGCATTTAACACTGTTAAAAATAAAACATATAAAGCTAAACAAAATATTGCTAATTTTATATAATGGTTTTAATTTGATTCAAATCGTAATAGGGCATTTATAATCATCTAGGTCCGCGTCCATGAGTGGCCTTGCTCCATTACATGTTTTCCAGGATGCTTAGTCGCAGTTGGAGGAAGTGGGGCTTTTACAATTAGGTAGGGCTTGTTTCTGAGAATACACAACACAGCCAGCGAAATGGAGTAAAGTCAACTGTTCTTATTCGGACTCAAAAGGGATAACAAGAGGACATCGGTGCCTCTTGGAGGACCGTAAACAAACAGGATATCAAACGTTCTCCCGCATCGTCAGTCTGTCGAATGCACAGATCTCAGCTGCGGCTTGTGCTGATTGAGGAGCAGAAACGTTTGACGGTTACAACTTTACGGAGGAAGTCACTGACGGGCAGCAAATATTACCAAGTTATATGTACTTAGGTTCTTCGTTTCTATTTCATTGCCTGTTCGTCAGCTAGTTGGCAAGCTGTTGATCGAAAAAAAAAAAAAAACTTCTAGTTGAAGACTCGGTCGCGAGGGACCGTGGACGGTTACCAAGCTAAGGTTAACTTAACTAGCCAATTTCCTCCAACGCCCCCTCCCCCATTATAGCTAGCTAGCTAGCTAGCCACTGTCTCCATACCAAAGCCCACACACTGGGGTGAAATAAATGACTATGGCTAATTTTGTGCGGTTTCGTTGGTCTCTTGTGAAATAACATGGATTTGGCTGAAGATCAGGATTCGTTACCTTACTGAGATGGCGAGCTAGCTAGCGAACTGGATGAGTGGGTTTCGTGTCGTTGCGATAAAGCGGTTGTGTTAGCTAGCGCTAGTTTGGTACATATGTTTCGTATATTAACTATCTACTGGCCAACTCGCTATCAAGTAGCACCGGTTTCCACAGCAGCTAGTAATAACACTTTCTCCCTTGTCGACCACGTAAATTGAGAATCTAGCTGGCTGATTTCGTGGCTGAATTTACAGTTTAAATGTGGCATCTAACGTAAAGTTAGTGCCAACAACTGAATGCTTGTTCTCTTGATAGATAAGTTCGATAGTTGTCGCCAACGTTAGTTAAAGTATATTTTACTCGGGTATCTAGCAAATTGTTTCAGCATAGGTTTTGCGTGCTGGATATTCAGCTAGCAACCTGCATCTGTGGTTTGATTGATGTCCTCTTTCTGATATCGCTGTGTAGGATCCTATGCCAATAAGACAATTGTTTTCATTTTTCATGTTGGTGAATATGTTTGAACCTGAACCTAACTACTGTATTCGCTAGTATCTGGACCATTCATTCGTCAGTACTATTTTTTTCTGTGATACAGGCGAGCTGGCTTGCTCTTGTTATTTTCGCTTTCTACCCCTGTCATCGTTATTACACGAGGATGTCTTCATCGAATACCAGTTCGATAGAAGTGATACAACCCATCTTTGTCGACGCATAAAGTCATGTTTTATTTTGAAGCAGATGCGACGAGACGCAATTAGGAAGCTTGAAGCATACGTCTTGCTGGAGTACCACCTACCGCAATATTACAATTTTAGCTTTTCAAGAAGATTAAACAAACTATGTGGCTAGGATCAGTGGGGTTTTACAGTTGTTATTAGCTAACTGCCTTGCTAGTTCGCCACATCTAGCAGGTGGGCCATCTAAATAAGTGAAGCTCTCTGAAAGGTGGTAAACGAAATCTCTCATCAATCTTGTCTGGCCATTGAAACCACTACCATTTTTGGCACACAAAAAAATACCCAGATGATAAATACTATTATTTTTGTGTAACAATGGTTGTGTTTTGAGGGACCGTGTGTGTCGAACCTAGAGGAAGAAAACAAAACGCTTCATTCGATGGTCGCCCCTGTCATCCGCATAGCTGCCTCGGTCGCCCAGGTTGGATCTAGATTCTAACCATTTTCAGACATTTGCTTTATCTTAAAAAAAAAAAAAAAAAAAAAAAAAAAAATCATTTCCACGGCTGGTGTATCGACTCGGTCGAACCAGGGTTGAAGATGGCGGACCTCGAAGCAGTTCTCGCCGATGTCAGCTATTTGATGGCGATGGAGAAGAGCAAATCTACTCCAGCGGCCCGAGCGAGCAAGAAAATCATACTGCCTGAATCCAGGTACATGTAACTGCTCACCCGCCTTGTAGGTTCTGCTTCGGGCAGTCAATGTTTGTCTACCTGTCAAATTGATGTATGTGTGTATGGCCATATAGGGAGATGGAAGCCCTATCTCATTGAAACCTCTCGGCCAGTTACAGTAACTCGCTAATAGGAAACTAACGTTATTTGTCAACTGCCTCTGTTAGGCGACTCCAGGGTCCCTACCATTCAAGGTCCTAGCCCTCAAATCCACATTAGGCCAATTTGCATCTGACGTAATGCCATCGAGAATGATATCATTTTAATGAAGCTCATTAACAATGTGTTCTGAAGACCAGACCAATAATCATTACAGCTAGCATCAAAACCACCCATCCATCGCCACCTCCTCCATCCGGTGGCAGCTTCTGTTTAGTTTTTTTTTACTGGTGGCTTAGAATGTAAATAATATGCTATTATTTTCATCTGATACAGTAATATGTTAGGCCTACCAGTATCTGTTTTTGATGGAATGATGCAATGAAAGATAAGAGATGGTGGGTGGAGTCTTCTGTATCCATCCATTCACATCTGCATATCTCTCCCCTTCAACTGCCTGAATTTCCCCAGTTACATTTTTGACATTTAGAAGACGGTCTTATCCAGAATGACTTACAATAGTGAGTGCATCCATTTTCGTACTGGTCCCCCATGGGAATCAAACCCTCAACCCTGGCGTTGCAATCACCATGCTCTACCAACTGAGCCAAACAGGACCTACGACAATCACTGGTGTTTTTGACAGTTATTTATAAACGCACAGTTTTTATAATAACAAATACAGACCCACAGGCAGGCAGCTACTATTGGGACGTTGAAGGCAAATGTGAGGTGATGGAAATTGAGCGGTAGGAGAGTGTGATGTGTGCATGGCCTTTGATGCCACCATAGCAACACCTTCTGTCAGTATGAAGCCAGTTAGGTAGTATTGTTGGAGCCAACTGCTACACTGCATGACCAAAAGTATGTGGACACTTGCTCATCAAACATCTAATTCCAAAATCATGGGCACTATATGGAGTTTGTCCCCCCTTTTCTGCTATAACAGCCTCCACTCTTCTGGGAAGGCATTCCATTAGATGTTGGAACATTGCTGCGGGTACTTGCTTCCATTCAGCCACGAGCATTAGTGAGGTCGGACACTGATGTTGGGTGATTAGGCCTGCCTCGCAGTCGCCGTTCCCAAAGGTTTTCGATGGTTTTGAAGTCAGTGCTCTGTGCAGGCCAGTCAAGTTCTTCCACACCGATCTCGACTAACCATTTCTGTAAAGATTTAGCTTAGCAGATTTGTCCGTCGGACAGCCAGATGGTGAAGCATGATTCATCACTCCAGAGAATGCGTTTCCAGTGCGCCACCACTCCAGCCGGCGCTTGGCATTGTGCATGGTAATCTTGTGTGCGGCTGCTCGGCCATGGAAACTAATTTCATGAAGCTTTCGATGAACAGTTCTTGTTCTGATGTTGCTTCCAGAGGCAGTTTGGAAATCGCTAGTGAGTGTTCCATCCGAGGACAGATGATTTGTACGCGCTTCAGCACTCGGTGGTCCCATTCTTTGAGCTTGTTTGGCCTACCACTTCGTGGCTGAGCCGTTGTTGCTCCTAGACGTTTCCACATCACAATAACAGCACTTACAGTTGACCAGGGCAGAGCTAGCAGGGCAGAAATTTGACGAACTGACTTGTTGAAAGGGTGGGATCCTATGATGGTGCCACATTGAAAGTCACTGAGCTCTTCAGTAAGGCCATTCTACTGCAAATGTTTGTCTATGGAGATTGCATGTGTGTGCTCGATTTTTATACACCATTCAGCAACGGGTGTGGCTGAAATGGCCAGGTCGCAATTGTAAATGAGAACGTGTTCTCAATTTGCCTACCTGGTTAAATAAAGGTTAAATAAAAAAACTAAAAAAAATAGCTGAATCCACTCAGTTGAAGGGGTGTCCACCTACTTTTTGGTATTAACTAGGCTATTAACTAGTTAGGAACAAATTCTTATTTACAGTATATATACTGTATGTCTCTGTAGCAGCCCATACAAAGATGGTATCCCCCTCTTAGGTGTAGTTGGTAGTGTGGAGAGGCCCTGTTGTCGGTGACCTTTAGAGAAGATTCATGCTAAACTGCTTTCTATAAGCATTTTGGATATGTGAGTATACCTACTTTACAAATAAAATACCTTACTATAACTAAAAAACAATTATACCTTTATCCCTCTGAAAAACCTGCATGCATCAGTTGAGCGTATAGCTGTACATGTTTATTTAAGGTCAGGGTTTGGCTGTCTAGTGAGCTGTTAGTCAGACTAAGGGAAAGAGGATGTGGTGGAGTGTTTTGTCAGTGTAGAGTTGACACCGATGGCATTCTCACCATAGATTTCTCAGTGTGTATGCAAATATGAAACGTACAGCTCAAAGGAGATTGACCTAATGAACGTGTGATAATGTTAACAAGTGTCTGATTTGTAGTTTAGGCTCAGGCTGTATAATGTCTAAGCCTAAATCCCTCACCAAGCTTAGTCCTAGTCCTCACCAAGTTTAGTCCTAACCAACCTTAGTCCTAGTCCTGACCAAGCTTAGTCCTAGTCCTCACCAAGCTTAGTCCTAGTCCTCACCAAGCTTAGTCCTAGTCCTCACCAAGCTTAGTCCTAGTCCTCACCAAGCTTAGTCCTAGTCCTCACCAAGCTTAGTCCTAATCCTCACCAAACTTAGTCCTAATCCTCACCAAGCCTAGTCCTCACCAAGCCTAGTCCTAGTCCTCACCAAGCCTAGTCCTAGTCCTCACCAAGCTTAGTCTTAGTCCTCACCAAGCTTAGTCTTAGTCCTCACCAAGCTTAGTCTTAGTCCTCACCAAGCTTAGTCCTAGTCCTCACCAAGCTTAGTCCTAGTTCTCGCCAAGCTTAGTCCTAGTTCTCGCCAAGCTTAGTCCTAGTCCTCGCCAAGCTTAGTCCTAGTCCTCGCCAAGCTTAGTCCTAGTCCTCACCAAGCCTAGTCCTAGTCCTCACCAAGCCTAGTCCTAGTCCTCACCAAGCTTAGTCTTAGTCCTCACCAAGCTTAGTCTTAGTCCTCACCAAGCTTAGTCTTAGTCCTCACCAAGCTTAGTCCTAGTCCTCACCAAGCTTAGTCCTAGTTCTCACCAAGCTTAGTCCTAGTTCTCGCCAAGCTTAGTCCTAGTCCTCGCCAAGCTTAGTCCTAGTCCTCGCCAAGCTTAGTCCTAGTCCTCGCCAAGCTTAGTCCTAGTCCTCGCCAAGCTTAGTCCTAGTTCTCACCAAGCTTAGTCCTAGTCCTCACCAAGTTTAGTCCTAGTTCTCACCAAGCTTAGTCCTAGTTCTCACCAAGCTTAGTCCTAGTCCTCACCAAGCTTAGTCCTAGTCCTCACCAAGCTTAGTCCTAGTCCTCACCAAGCTTAGTCCTAGTCCTCACCAAGCTTAGACCTAGTCCCGACCAAGCTTAGACCTAGTCCCGACCAAGCTTAGACCTAGTCCCGACCAAGCTTAGACCTAGTCCTCACCAAGCTTAGTCCTAGTCCTCACCAAGCTTAGTCCTAGTCCTCACCAAGCTTAGTCCTAGTCCTCACCAAGCTTAGTCCTAGTCCTCACCAAGCTTCAGAAGCACATCACGTAATGCCATGTCTTCCATCCATTGATTGCTTTTTGGACTTTTCTCAGTGTCATTCAGTGTCATGCTGCTCAATGACCATAGATGCAGTCACTTCGTCAAAGTTCTTTCTGATAATGTTATGAATTTGCTCTAATCCGAGCAATCCTAAATTAGGTTTATAATTTGTTCATCATATAGCCTAGACATGTAAAGTGTAGACCTGACACGATTCACTATTCTACCTGACGGAGAATAATTTATATTCTACAAAATACAGTCTCTCAGAACTTTTTCTAACATTGCACTTGAAGTTAACTGTAATGAAAAGATCTTTAGGCCTTATTCTAGACCTGCCCATATATTTCTGTCTTAACTTTTTGCCACCCTGGTGTTTGCAGCAGCGCCCCACTGCCTGATGGGAGTTGTAGTACAGACAGACATCCTCACCCCTGAATGACCACCTCGAGAGATCAGATCAGCAACACACAGGGACCAGTTTCCCAGACCCAGAGTATACCCAGTCTTGGCCTTAGCACTTCTGACAGAGATTCTCCCTCGATCACACTTAGGCTTAATCTGGTTTCAGGAAACTGGCCGTAAACATCACATCCCTTTTAGTGAAATTCAATATGTTTAGTCACATCTATTGATGAAATCCAATCATGTACTGGGCCAAAGTTAGCCTACTAAGGGATGACTGTGTTTGCAGATCCCGCTGTGTGTGTTCAGACCAGGCTGAATTGTACCATGGCCATTTGGTAAAGCCACTGGTTGATTTGTTTGCTTTAGATGTGGTCAATGAACAGGTCCAAACTGCAGCCTTGCACCTATTTAGAATAATGTTGTTCTTTTACTTTTCTACATTGATCTCCTATTACAGCCAGAGTCTTTTCCACAATGGCTGATGTAGATGGTGGGAACTTTTGCTCCAGCAGAGCATTAACGCACCTGATTCATCTTATGAACTAATCATCATAGTCTTTAACCAAGGCTTTGATTGGTAGAATCAGGTGTGTAACTGCTTGGCAGGAACCTAAGCTATTCGGAGAAAGATGTTCTGGTACTGACAAACTATTATTTAGCTACTTCTGTTAAAGTGTTTGTATTACAATTAAGCAAATCTACTTCTGTGAGTGTCTGTATGTGTTCTATCCAGTCAGCCAGGCTTCTGTGACTTCCTCATCCTCTGTCTCAGCTCTATCAGACCATGAGCTAGTGAACTAGATGTGTTGTTAAACTGAGTAGACTTTCAGTTGGTTTTCCCATGTGCAGAGCAAGTTCACAGCCCCAACATTAAAGCAGGGATTGACATTAAGGGTTGCCCTATTGCCTGGGGCAAGTGTCCTGATCCGTCCTGGAAGTTGAGCCTGCTCTGAGGCTGGCCCCATTGGGCAGGTTTTTTAAAATATATATTTTTTAACTTTCAACAACCAAGATGCAAAGAATTCCATTCTTTGTGGTTCCTCCCCTGTGTGTTGAAAATGGCTACTTAACATTTTCGGTCAAGTATCTTACTCCTGACTTTCCCAATGGCCGAATGCCTTTCAGACCTTAATGTCAATACCATTTACTCAGAAATCCTAGTTAATCCTCAGATGGGTTGATTCCTCATTTGGTGTAGAGCTCACTACACACATTAGAATTGTGCAGGCAGGCCTCAATCTCAAATGGAAAAGATTGCCTCTTCAAATCAGATTTGGAAGAGGTTTCTCCTCAGATGTCAATCTCTGTACTGTCTACTGCTTCTTCTACTTCTGGTGTGTGTGTGTGTGTGTGTGTGTGTGTGTGTGTGTGTGTGTGTGTGTGTGTGTATTGAGCTTGTAGAATTTGATTGCTAATCGTCCATTAGGTACTGTTTACAGGGCTGAGGAGATAAGACACTATTCTTCTGTGATAAAAGAGTGTGTGATAGTGGGGTTTGCTTTAACAATGACTGAAGTAGTATGGTATACATGGCCTGCTCTTTATGAATATGCTGCTTTAGTCGTGTGTGTGTGCTGAAGCCAGGATTACCGATACAGCACAGTGGGTAATACCACAGCAGATTGAGAGAGAGCATTAATACCATCAGGCCAGGGTCAGGAGGGTCAGCAACATTACTACTGTAGTGGCTGTGTTGCATAGGCTAGTCCTTCCAAACATAACTGTCTAAAGTGGACATAGCTGTTAACCTACTCTGCAACCCCACCCTCCCGGAAACAATTATTAGATCGGAATTGTCTGACCCCTGCCTGGGTTCAGATGGCTTTATGGAAATTATTTGTTTTAATTTGATAAGGATTTAAAAGATTATCGATGGAAAACATGTTATCTCCTGAAATTGGCTATGATAATAATCCGACTAGAGAGGGAGAGACTGGGAGGGGGGGATCTAGGCTAGAGAGGGGTGGTATAGGCTTGAGAGGGAGAAACAGAGGGGTGGATCTAGGCTAGAGAAGGAGGGAGTGGGGGGGGGGGGGGGGGGTGGAGAGACAGAGGGAGATATAGGCTAGAGGGGGAGAGACAGAGGGGAGGGAAATGGGCTAGAGGGGGAGAGACTGAGAGGGGAGGGAAATGGGCTAGAGGGGGAGAGGCTGAGAGGGGAGGGAAATGGGCTAGAGGGGGAGAGGCTGAGAGGGGAGGGAAATGGGCTAGAGGGAAATGGGCAAGAGGGGGAGAGGCTGAGAGGGGAGGGAAATGGGCTAGAGGGGGAGAGACTGAGAGGGGAGGGAAATGGGCTAGAGGGGGAGAGACTGAAAGGGGAGGGAAATGGGCTAGAGGGGGAGAGACTGAGAGGGGAGGGAAATGGGCTAGAGGGGGAGAGGCTGAGAGGGGAGGGAAATGGGCTAGAGGGGGAGAGACTGAGAGGGGAGGGAAATGGGCTAGAGGGGGAGAGGCTGAGAGGGGAGGGAAATGGGCTAGAGGGGGAGAGACTGAGAGGGGAGGGAAATGGGCTAGAGGGGGAGAGACTGAGAGGGGAGGGAAATGGGCTAGAGGGGAGGGAAATGGGCAAGAGGGGGAGAGACTGAGAGGGGAGGGAAATGGGCTAGAGGGGGAGAGACTGAGAGGGGAGGGAAATGGGCTAGAGGGAAATGGGGGAGAGGCTGAGAGGGGAGGGAAATGGGCTAGAGGGGGAGAGGCTGAGAGGGGAGGGAAATGGGCTAGAGGGGGAGAGGCTGAGAGGGGAGGGAAATGGGCTAGAGGGGGAGAGGCTGAGAGGGGAGGGAAATGGGCTAGAGGGGGAGAGACTGAGAGGGGAGGGAAATGGGCTAGAGGGGGAGAGACTGAGAGGGGAGGGAAATGGGCTAGAGGGGAGGGAAATGGGCAAGAGGGGGAGAGACTGAGAGGGGAGGGAAATGGGCTAGAGGGGGAGAGGCTGAGAGGGGAGGGAAATGGGCTAGAGGGGGAGAGACTGAGAGGGGAGGGAAATGGGCAAGAGGAGGAGAGACTGGGAGGGAAATGGGCTAGAGGGGGAGAGACTGAGAGGGGAGGGAAATGGGCAAGAGGGGGAGAGACTGAGAGGAAATGGGTTAGAGGGGGAGAGGCTGAGAGGGGAGGGAAATGGGCTAGAGGGGGAGAGACTGAGAGGGGAGGGAAATGGGCTAGAGGGGGAGAGGCTGAGAGGGGAGGGAAATGGGCTAGAGGGGGAGAGGCTGAGAGGGGAGGGAAATGGGCTAGAGGGGGAGAGGCTGAGAGGGGAGGGAAATGGGTTAGAGGGGGAGAGGCTGAGAGGGGAGGGAAATGGGCTAGATGGGGAGAGGCTGAGAGGGGAGGGAAATGGGCTAGAGGGGGAGAGGCTGAGAGGGGAGGGAAATGGGTTAGAGGGGGAGAGGCTGAGAGGGGAGGGAAATGGGCTAGAGGGGGAGAGACTGAGAGGGGAGGGAAATGGGATAGAGGGGGAAATGGGCTAGATGGGGGGAGACTGTGAGGGGAGGATCTAGGCTAGAGAGGGAAAGAGGAGTGCCGAGAGCCAGCGTTAGTGTGTGTGAGGGATTTGGAGCTGTATGTATGTGGGATGTGTGCGTGTGTGTTTCAGCTCTGTATGTTTGTGTACTTGGGGCTGTGCGTATGTGGTCTTTGGAGTTGTTTGTGTGGCGTTTGGAGTAGTGTGTGTGTGTTTTGTGTTTAGAGCTGTGTGTATGTTTGGAGTGAGTGTTAGTGTTTGGAGATGTATATGTTGGCATTTACACAGGCAGCCCAATTCTGATCTTTTTTCCATTAATTGTTTTTTTTGACCAATCACATCAGATATTTTCACATCAGATATTTTCACATCAGATATTTTTCAGAGCTGATCTGAAAAAAACGATCTGAATTAGGCTGCCTGTTTGTGACATTGTGGATCGCGCATCGCTGCTACATTCTCTTTGTGCCGAGGCTTTGCCTGCTGGCAGAGAGGTGAGGTTTTGACGGCAGCACTAGAAGCGAGAGAGGGGGAGGGGAGAGGAACGGGCGCTGGTACTGTTTGAAAGAGAGCTCAGCAGGAGAGGCGAGAGATTATGTGTGTTGTGCGGTAGGAGGTGGGGGAAGAGGGAATAAACTAGAAGGATAAAGAGGGATGACAGAGAGAGGGAGGGGTTGTTGGAGTACAGTAGTTACAGGAGGCAGGTTCAGATCCAGAGGGGGGGGACAGTCATGGAGGACTGGGGGGGGGAAGTCAGGGAACATCACATTTCAATAACAATGGATAGATGACAATTCTTTGCAAATATAACATTCTTTGGAAATATAACCAATTGTCAGTGCTGCCTTCTGGACCTGGTTGAAAACTGAATGCGGCCCCTGTGGCAAAATGAGTTTGACACCCCTGGTCTACAGTATACAAGACCTATCCTTTTTAAATCCAAGAAGGGAAGTGCAAAATGTGTATGTCTGCACCAGTCTAGAAGAGAGTCAGTGGATTGTTATTGGTCAGTATAGCAGAGTGGGTTCTAGATTGTTATTGGCCAGTGTAGCAGAGAGTGGATAGTGATTGGCCAGTGTAGCAGAGAGTAGATTCTGACAGGACAGTCTCGGTCTGCTTTATGGCCTTGTCCAGAAACAACCCCTAGCCCCCTACTCATTAGGGCAAAGGCACTTTATGTATCTGAAATAATTGGTTTGTTACATTATTGTACTAGCTCCACCTTATCCCCTGATTGGCTACTCAGAGGAATTTGCACCAAATTGCTTATTTAGATCAGCTCTCCACAAGTGTCCACCAGGGACTAGGGGTTAGCCAGGCTAGTTGTTTCTGCAGCAGGCAGGCATGCCTATGACTCACCCCTGGCCTCCAGTGAATGAGGATGAGTCAACTTCCTGGTTCTTGTGGCTCAGTTTGACAGAGAGCTATTACTGGACTGCGTACAAGTTGACCTGTAGGCACAGATCCAGGCCCAGCTATGTTACTACTAGTACTATTGGTTAAATTCTTACCCTGGTTTTAGCATTGCTGCTAGGCTAGCATTAGCCACTGTGTTATAAACTAGTAGGAGTGTGTAATGAAATTGGGATCCTTAACGTTAAGAAAAAACCCTAACTGAAATCCCCCCCCCCCCCCCACACACATTTTAATCAGAGTGCAGTTATCACAAAACATTGTTTTCTGTGTTATAGTCCAACTAGACTATAAGCTATAGAGAGGTAGTAATGGCATCTTTTTGTAGGCAATAACTCTGTCATGGTTCGTTGGACAAAGCCTATGAGGAAAATGAAGGGTGTTTTTGTAGGGTTTTTGGATAAATGCTGAAAATAAGGTCTGTGGTAAACACCGGCTTAGGAGATCATATACATTCGGTTCTGAGATAATCTTCATCAGTTAACGTCACTTTTTGTGAATTTTTAAGAATTAATGTAATAAAAAAATCACAAAGGCTTCACAAGTCATAAAGGTCATGTTAAGACTGCTATTATCTCATAGAACAAAATATATAACATCTAAGCCTGTGTTAACCTCGGACCTTATTTTCAGCATTTATTCCCAAACCTTCTTTCCCCATCCGTTTTTCCCATAGGGATGGCTGAACAAATCAGAGGTAACTTATTTCTGGGTATTAGGACTACCATCTCTAAAGGCCTGGAGAAAGTTGTGTCATTTAAATAAAAACAAAGATGAAGAGGCAAACTTTAGGCTACTTTGGTGAATTTGCGAGGCCTGCAAGACCAGACATTGCGAGATACAGATTACCAAGACGTATGCACACAGTTTGCAAGGTTATTTCTGCCTGCATCCTCTCTGTCCCTCGCCCTGGCTCGCCTGCTCTTTCTCTTCGCTGATTATGCGTGTGTGTTCAGTCTTCGATTTTTTGCGTGCAGAATATCCTAGCCCAGGGGTATTCAACTCTTAACCTACGAGGTCTGGAGCCTGCTGGGTTTCTCTTCTACCTGATAATTAATTGCACTCACCTGGTGTCCCAGGTCTAAATCAGTCCCTGATTTATAGGGGTACAATGGGGGGGAAAAGGACTGGAACTGGTTTCCAGGTCCAGAGTTGAGGTTCTGGCCTATTCATTGATGATAGGTCCTGCTTTACTGAAGTTGAGACACATTGCAAGCCAAGAAATTATGAGATACAGCATTCCATTGGAATAAACAAGATGGTGTAGCAGTAAGACGTTTGTTTTTGTCTCGTAAATATTCTTTAAAGAAAATATACATTTCATTATGTTTCAGTCTCTTTTTTTCCATTTTCAAATTAAATAAACCTTCCTGCAACCCGCCTCACCCAATGTGGTACGTAGTAGAGGTCGACCGCTTATGATTTTTCAACGCCAATATTGATTATTGGAGGACCAAAAAAATCCGATACCGATTAATCAGCCTGTTTATTTCTTTATTTGTAATAATGACAATTACAACAATACTGAATGAACACTTATTTTAACTTAATATAATACATCAATAAAATCAATTTAGCCTCGAATAAATAATGAAACATGTTCAATTTGGTTTAAATAATGCAAAAACAAAGTGTTGGAGAAGAAAGTAAAAGTGAAGTATGTGCCATGTAAGAAGCTAACGTTTCAGTTCCTTGCTCAGAACATGAGAACATATGAAAGCTGGTGGTTCCTTTTAACATGAGTCTTCAATATTCCCAGGTAAGAAGTTTTAGGTTGTAGTTATTATAGGAATTATTGGACTATTTCTCTCTATACGATTTGTATTTCATATACCTTTGACTATTGGATGTTCTTATAGGCACTTTAGTATTGCAAGTGTAACAGTATAGCTTCCGTCCCTCTCCTCGCTCCTCCCTGGGCTTGAACCAGGAACACATCGACAACAGCCACCCTCGAAGCAGCGTTACCCATGCAGAGCAAGGGGAACAACTACTCCAAGTCTCAGAGCGTGTGATGTTTGAAACGCTATTAGCGCGCACCGCGCTAACTAGCTAGCCATTTCACATCGGTTACACCAGCCTAATGCCGGGAGTTGATAGGCTTGAAGTCATAAACAGCGCAATAGCTGCTGGCAAACACACAAAAGTGCTGTTTGAATGAATGCTTACGAGCCTGCTGCTGCCTACCATTGCTCAGTCAGACTGTTCTATCAAATCATAGACTTAATTATAACATAATAACACACAAAAATACAAGCCTTTGGTCATTAAAATGGTTGAATCTGGAAACTATCATTTCGAAAACAAAACATTTATTCTTTCAGTGAAATACGTAACCGTTCCGTATTTTATCTAACGGATGGCATCCCTAAGTCTAAATATTGCTGTTACATTGCACAACCTTCAATGTTATGTCACAATTATGTACAATTCTGGCAAATTAATTGCAACCTTTATTAGGAATAAATGGACTTCACACAGTTCGCAATGAGTCAGGCGGCCCAAACTGCTGCATATACCCTGACTGCTTGCACGGAACGCAAGAGAAGTGACACAATTTCCCTAATTATAAGAAATTCATGTTAGCAGGCAATATTAACTAAATATGCAGGTTTAAAAATATATACTTGTGTATTGATGTTTATGGTTAGGTACATTGATACAACGACAGAGCTTTTTTCGCAAATGCACTTGTTAAATCATCACCGTTTGTTGATGTTGGCGCATGGATTATATGCAACGCAGGACACGCTAGATAAACTAGTAATATCATCAATCATGTGTAGTTAACTAGTGATTATGTTAAGATTGATAGTTTTTTATAAGATACGTTTAATGCTAGCTAGCAACTTACCTTGGCTTCTTGCTGCCCTCGCGTAACAGGTAGTCAGCCTGCCACGCAGGCTCCTCGTGGAGTGCAATGTAAGGCAGGTGGTTAGAGTGTTGGACTAGTAACCGGAAGATTGCAAAAACGAATCCCCGAGCTGATGAGGTAAAAATCTGTCGCTCTGCCCCTGAACAAAGCAGTTAACCCACCGTTCCTAGGCTGTCATTGAAAATAAGAATGTGTTCTTAACTGACTTGCCTAGTTAAATAAAGGTGTAAAAAAATAAAATACCAATTGTTATGAAAACTTGAAATCGGCCCTAATTAATCTGCCAGTCCGATTAATCGGTCGACCTCTAGTACGTAGCTGCTATTTTTTAGATCTTATAACTGGAACCTCCTTCAGAAGCTAGCCATCAGAAGCTAGCCAGCTAATTAGCTACTAGATATTTAGTCATTGTTAGCCACTGCTAGCGGTCTTTACCTATAGCTCAGACACCAGCCACTTTAGCCCGGATAATACCTGCCGGTCTGCACAGCGAGATATCAGCCCTGAGCATATTGAACTGCTTTTTTTTACCACTACATCACCGGATTCCTGCCGCAAGCTCTGACCATTACACTGGATCATCGCAGCTAGCTAGCTGCTGCTGAGTGGCTATTGTCCAGAAGCATGTATCAGTTAGCCTCGAGCTAGGCCCATCTCCCGGCTAGCAAACGAAGTACACCAACTACAATACCTCTCTTGCCAATTGGCCTTGACCCCTTTGTCGACACGGAGCCCCGACGATCCATCACGGCTGGTCTGTTGACGTAATTTGACCGATGTGCTCTCAACCGGCCTCTGCGTCGTAGATGTTGGTGAAGATCCATCTGCTAGCCCCGGCCCGCTAACTTCATGAATGCCGTGTCTCCCGCTCGCCTAGCGTAGTAATCGACTACTGAACGGCTCCCTGTTTCATCTATTGCTGCTCATTGGACACTATGATCACTCGGCTACACAGCTGATGCCTGCTGGATTGTTCATTACCACGGTACTTAATTTTGTTTATTTGTCGGCCCCAGCCTCGAACTCAGGCCCTGTGTGTAGCTAACTGACCCTCTGCCCGTTCATCGCCATTTACCCGTTGTTGTTGTCCTAGCTGTTTACCCATTGTTGTCTCACCCGTTGTTGTCTTAGCTCTCCCAATCAACACCTGTGATTGCTTTATGCCTCTAATATCAATATGCCTTGTATACTGCTGTTTAGGGCAGCTCTCATTGTTTTATTTTACTGTGGAGCCCCTAGTCCCGTTCAACATGCCTCAGATATCCCCTTTGTTCCACCCCCCACACATGCGGAGACCGCACCTAGCTTAACTGACGCCTCCAGAGATGCAACGTCTCTCATTGTCACTCAGTGCCTAGGTTTACCTCCACTGTACTCGCACCCTACCATACCCTTGTCTGTACACTATGCCCTGAATCTATTCTACCACACCCAGAAATCTGCTCCTTTTATTCTCTGTTCCGAAAGCACTGGACGACCAGTTCTTATAGCTTTTAGCCGTACCCTCATTTTACTGTTCCTCTGGTGATGTAGAGGTTATCCCATGCCCCGTGTGTCCCCAGGCGCTCTCATTTGTTGACTTCTGCAAACGTAAAAGCCTTGGGTTCATGCATGTTAACATCAGAAGCCTCCTCCCTAAATTTGCTTATTTCACTGCTTTAGCACACTACACCAACCCTGATGTCCTAGCCGTGTCTGAATCCTGGCATAGGAAGGCCACTAAACATTCTGAGATTTCCATCCCCAAATACAACATTTTCCGTCAAGATAGAACTGCTAAAGGGGACGGAATTCAATCTACTGTAGAGAGAGCCTGCAGAGTTCTGTCATACTATCCAGGTCTATGCCCAAACAGTTTGAGCTTCTACCTTTTAAAGATCCATCTCTCCAGAAATAAGTCCCTCACTGTTGCCACTTGTTATAGACCCCCCTCAGCTCCCAGCTGTGCCCTGGACACCAAATGTGAATTGATTGACCCCCATCTATCATCAGAGTTTGTACAGCTAGGTGACCTAAATTGGGATATGCTTAACTCCCCGGCCATCCTACAATCTAAACTAAATGCACTCAATCTCACACAAATAATCAAGGAACCTACCAGGTACAACCCCAAATCCGTAAACATGGGCACCTTCATAGATATCATCTTGACCAACTTGCCCTCCAAATACATCTCTGCTGTTTTCAATCAAGATCTCAGCGATCACTGCCACATTTCCTGCGTCGGTTATGGGTCCGCGGTCAAACGACCACCCCTCATCACTGTCAAACGCTCCTTAAAACACTTCTGCGAGCAGGCCTTTCTAATCGACCTGGCCCGGGTATCCTGGAGGGATATTGACCTCATCCCGTCAGTAGAGGATGCCTGGTTGTTCTTTTAAAGTGCTTTCCTCACCATCTTAAATAACCATGCCCCTTTCAAAAAATGTAGAACTAAGAACAGATAAATCCCTTGGTTCACTCCACATCCTGTGGCGTACTGCATTAGCATCGAATAGTCCCCGCGATATGCAACTTTTCAGGTAAGTCAGGAACCAATATACACAGTCAGTTAGGAAAGCAAAGGCTAGCTTTATCAAACAGAAATTTACATCCTGCAGCACTAACTCCAAATCTGTAAAGTCCATGGAGAATAAGAGCACCTCCTCTCAGCTGCCCACTGCACTGAGACTAGGAAACACTGTCACCACTGATAAATCCACGATAATCGAGAATTTCAATAAGCATTTCTCCTCAGCTGGCCATGCTTTGCCCCCCCCCCCTGCTTTTCCTTCACCCAAATCCAGACAGCTGATGTTCTGAAAGAGCTGCAAAATCTGGATCCCTACAAATCTGCTGGGCTAGACAATCCGGACCCTCTCTTCCTAAAAATATCCGCCACCATTATTGCAACCCCTATTACTAGCCTGTTCAACCTCTCTTTCGTATCGTCTGAGATTCCTAAATATTGGAAAGCGGCCGCGGTCATCCCCCTCTTCAAAGGGGGAGACACTCTACACCCAAACTGTTACAGACCCATAGCTATCCTGCCCTGCCTTTCTAAATTCTTCGAAAGCCAAGTGAACAAACAGATCACCGACCATTTCGAATCCCACCGTACCTTCTCCGCTATGCAATCCGGTTTCCGAGCTGGTCACGGGTGCACCTCAGCCACGCTCAAGGTTCTAAACGATATCATAACCGCCATCGATAAGAGACATTACTGTGCAGCCATCTTCATCGACCTGGCCAACGCTTTTGACTCTGTCAATCACTGTATTCTTATCGGCAGACTCAACAGCCTTGGTTTCTCTAATGACTGCCTCACCTGGTTCACTAACTACTCTCTAGAGTTCAGTGTGTCAAATCGGAGGGCCTGTTGTCCAGACCTCTGGCAGTCTCCATGGGGGTGCCACGGGGTTCAATTCTCGGGCCGTCTCTTTTCTCTGTATACATCAATGATGTTGCTTTTGCTGCGAGTAATTTTTTTGTTTGATCCACCTCTATGCAGATGACACTTCTGTATACATCTGGCCTTTCTTTGGACACTGTGTTAACAAACCTCCAGAGGAGCTTTAACGCCATACAACACTCCTTCCGTGGCCTCCAACTGCTCTTAAATGCTACTAAAACAAAATGCATGCTCGTCAACCGATCGCTGCTCGCACCCTCCCGCCCGACTAGCATCACTACTCTGGACGACTCTGACTTAGAATACGTGGACAACTACAAATATCTAGGTGTCTGGCTAGACTTTAAACTCTCCTTCCAGACTCACATTAAGCATCTCCAATCCAAAATTAAATCTAGAATCGGCTTCCTATTTCGCAACAAAGCCTCCTTCACTCATTCTGCCAAACATACCCTCGTTAAAGTGACTATCCTACCGATCCTTGACTTCAGCGATGTCATTTACAAAATAGCTTCCAACACTCTAGTCAGCAAATTGGATGCAGTCTCTCACAGTGCCATCCGTTTTGTCACCAAAGCCCCATATACTACCCACCACTGCGACCTGTATGTTCTCGTTTTCTGATCCTTGCTACATATTCGTCGCCAAACCCACTGGCTCCAGCTCATCCATAAGTCTTTGCTAGGTAAAGCTCTGCCTTATCTCAACTCACTGGTCACCATAGCAACACCCACCCGTTGCACGTGCTCCAGCAGGTATATTTCACTGGTCATCCCCAAAGCCAACACCTCTTTTGGCCACCTTTCCTTCCAGTTCTCTGCTGCCAATGACTGGAACGAATTGCAAAAATCACTGAAGTTGGAGACTTATACCTCCCTCAATAACTTTAAGCGTCTGCTGTCAGAGCAGCTTACCGATCGCTGCAGCTGTACACAGCCCATCTGTAAATAGCCCATCCAACCAACTACCTACCTCATCCCCATACTTGTTTTTGTTTTCTGCTCTTCTGCACACCAGTATTTCTACTTGCACATCCTCATCTGCACATATATCACTCCAGTGTAAATTGCTAAATTGTAATTACTTTGCCACTATGGCCTATTTCTTTTGCCTTACTTCATTTGAACACACTGTATACTGATTTTTCTATTGTGTTATTGACTGTATGTTTGTTTTTCCCATTTGTAACTGTTTTTGTCACACTGCTTTGCTTTATCTTGGCCAAGGCGCAGTTGTAAATGAGAATTTGTTCTCAACTGGCCTACCTGGTTAAATAAAGGTGAAATAAAAACAAATAATAAATATATATACTCCCGGCTTCGACGCCAATTTCCGCCACCATTCAGAAGCATGCACAAGGCCTATCTATCAGCAATCGTGTGTGTGTGTGTGTATATATGCATATATATATATATGCATACATACATACACACACACACACACACACACACACACACACACACACACACACACACACACACACACACACACACACACACACACACACACACACACACACACACACACACACACACACACAGCTGTTGAGTCGACGTGCAAGGAGCTGGAATATATATTTTTTTGACTCTCCGCCATTACGTCATTGTTATCAGTTGGAAAAATGGGAAAGGCAAGTGACAGCAAAGAAGTCCTGTATGGTAATACTTTAAGTTAAATGAGAAGGTGGTGAAATGCAAAGTTTGCGAGGTGGAGTTGAGGTACAGTAATGGTAGTACAGGTGCAATGCTTAACCATCTGAAAGGGACTCACCGTGAAACCCAAACCATTGCTTGCAGCAGCACAACTGCATTGTGAATTCATGTGGAATTTTATGTGTTTTTCTTACTGTTTTTAAAGGGAAATTGATCAAGCAAATGTCTGTTTTTCTCCATTTGTCACATCGCTAGTAGTTTGTGTCTGTCACGTTCCTGACCTATTTCTGTTAGTTTGTTGTATGTGTTAGTTGGTCAGGACGTGAGTTTGGGTGGGCATTCTATGTTTTCTGTTTCTATGTTGGTTTATGGGTTGCCTGGTATGGCTCTTAATTAGAGGCAGGTGTTTGGCGTTCCTCTAATTAAGAGTCATATTTAGGTAGGTAGTTTCACAGTGTTCGTTGTGGGTGATTGTCTCCTGTGTCTGTGTATGTCGTTGCGCCACACGGGACTGTTTTCGGTTTGTTTGTTTTTCGGTTTATGTAGTCTGTTCCTGTTTCATGCGTTCTTCGTTATATGTAAGTTCTTATGTTCAGGTGCGTCTACGTCGTTTATTGTTTTGTTAGTGTATAATCGAGTTCGTGTTTTCTTTAATAAATATGTCTTCAAACTCCGCTGCATATTGGTTCAATCCCTGCTCCTCCTCTTCTGATGAAGAGGAAGAGGAGAACCGTTACAGTGTCTTTGTGAGCATCAGCCACTGTTTTTCTACAAGTTAGTTAGCATTGGTGCTAGCATCAACCAGTATATTATATGCCTACTAGTACTTAGTGTTTTTGCTAGCTAAGCATCAGCCTCTTTTACTAAAGTTAGGTGGAGGCATCTGCCACTGTGTTATAAACTATCTAGTATTTAGTGTCTCCTCTATCAACCACTGTTATACTTGGTGCTAGCATCTAGGCTTGGGTGGTATACTGTGTATGCCGGAGTATTTTTATTATAAATTTGAATATTTGTAGCTACTTTTTAAGTAAATACCTGCAATCAACTTGTGCAATATGTTAGGAGATAAAGCAGACCGCATTCTTCATTTAAATGTTTCATTATGGTGCTTACCGGTGTTTGTTTACAAGCCCACAACGATGAGACTGGAGCCTTGAGTCACTGACTGTTGTGCATCACACACCAGGTGATCTAGTCACGGACACCGACGTCCAGACAAACTAAACACCTTCAGTGCCACCGTCGCGGCCCGCTAACACGGACTGCACCCCTCTCCTTCGCCGTGGCCGACGTGAGTTAAACATTTAAATGTGTTAACCCTCGCAAGGCTGCTGGCCCAGACGGCATCCCTAGCCACATCCTCAGAGCATGCGCAGACCAGCTGGCTGGAGTGTTTATGGACATATTCAATCTCTCCCTATCCCAGTCTGCTGTTACCACATGCTTCAAGAGGGCCACCATTGTTCCTGTACCCAAGGCAAAGATAACTGAACTAAATAACTACCGCCCCGTAGCACTCACTTTGGTCATCATGAAGTGCTTTGAGCGACTAGTCAAGGATCATATCACCTCCACCTTACTGGCCACCCTAGACTCACTTCAGTTTGAATACCGCCCCAACAGGTCCACAGACGATACAATCGCACTGCACACTACCCTATCCCATCTGGACAAGAGGAATACCTATGTAAGAATACTGTTCACCAAAGCTGGGACTGAGAGAGAAAAACAGCTTCTGTCTCAAGGCCATCAGACTGCTAAACAGCAATCACTAACTCGGAGAGGCTGCTGCCTACATTGAGACCCAATCACTGACCACTTTAATAAATGGATTACCAGTCACTTTAAACAATGGCACTTTAAATAATGCCACTTGAATAATGTCTACATATCTTACATTACTCATATCACATGTATATACTGTATTTTATACCATCTACTGTACCTTGCCTATGCCGCTCAGCCATCACTCATCCATATACTTACATATTCTCATTCACCTCTTTTAGATTTGTGTGTATTAGGTAGTTGTTTGGAAATGGTTAGATTACTTGTTAGATATTTCTGCACTGTCTGAACTAGAAGCACAAGCATTTCGCTACACTCGCATTAACATCTGCTACATGTCACCAATAACATTTGAGTTACGGTATGGTATTCACAAATGTTTGCCAGCTAGACATCTTAACTATTATGTTAATTATTTTATCTGTCCAGAATGTGCTACATGCTCTGCAGTTGTGCATTTGGTTTGCTAATTCAGTTGCTGCAGTAGTTGGTAATCTAGCTAAATGGTTAGCTTCTTCCAAAATGAAGCTTTGCTTGGTAACAGCAGAGAATCTCCTGGATTGTGACTTGTATAAGTTCATGAGCTGGGATGTCTGTCCTGAAAATAGTTTTGATCAGAGACCGTATAACATTTTCACAATGTGCTCGTTAGCATTTAGTTAGCGTTCTCAATGGGATTTTACATGTACTTGTTAGCATTGCTAACCTTTTGGCCTACAAAGGCTCAGTGGGGTTTGAAAATAGCGCACCTTGTGTTCAGTGCCGATATGTCCAAATATCCTGTATGAAGGTCTGACAATCTGGATACCGCCCAAGCCTACTAGCATCAGTCAGTTGTTATGATGTGCTAGTTAGCATCTTCTAGTATGATCATTTTATTCAGTCCTATCTGAACCTGCCCGTTCTGGGCCAGCCACCCCAATACAGTAGAAGGGCAATTCCACGGTAACGGAATTACGTTGAGACTCAGATTTTTCACTTTAATAAACTGTATGCCAAACACAAACCATTGATTTCAAAGTTTAACAAACCATAATTCCGTTACTGTGGAAAACCCATTCACACCACACTACTGATATCAGGGGAACATCAATCCACGGGGAATCACAGAATAAACCCCATTGCATTAATAATCAATACAATGAACAATAGATGCTGGTAATCACTAAACAGTTTGTCAAAAGACAGATTAAAGGAGATGAAAAAACAAAGCCATTTGTTGTGGTTCTGGATCATATCAGCAGACTCGTTGCCACTGGCTCACTGGCAGTAATAGACACATCCAAGATCTCGCTCTCATCTCTCTCCCTCCTCCTTCCATCTCTCTCATTCTCTCCTTAACCTCTCTCCTCTCTTGTTTAAACCAATCCGTCTTGGGCCAGGTGTCTGTCTGGCCAATGTGCTGTCATGTGGAAAGTGTTACCCTCCTTCTGCCATGTGCGTGGTAACGTTCCCATCCCTTCTCTGTGTGTGTGTGTGTGTGTGTGTGTGTGTGTGTGTGTGTGTGTGTGTGTGTGTGTGTGTTAATGGGCCCGTGGAGGGGGTGCTAATTGATTCATTCTCCCCAGTCCTCCTCTCATTAACACCCTCTCCCAGGGCAAGCTGCTGTTCTGTCCCCCCTACCCCCACCGCTCCCCTGCTCCTCACCTTCCTGCTCTCCCCCGGGCCTCCCCTCTGTCAGGGGACAGGTGGCAGGAAGGGAGAGGCCCAAACCACGGCAGGGATCAGGAGTGGAGGTGGAGGGGAGCTGAAAGGATGACAGGAGAGATGAAGCTGGTGAAATTAGGAGAGTAGAGCCTGGCCAGGGAGGAATAGAAATAGGTTTTGTAGTGGGGATTTGGGAGTCCATACTCTGATTTCACCTATGCCCTTTCTGTGTGTGTCCCTTCAAATATGCTCCAGTTTTCTAACAATTTGTAGCTCATTGTAAACTTATGTCCTATAGAGGATAACGAGAAGTATGTTCCTAACGTTGTATTTCTCTTTCTCGCAGTATTCGCAGTGTGATGCAGAAGTACCTGGAGGAAAGAGATGAGCTGACGTTTGACAAAATCTTCAACCAGAAGATTGGTGAGTAGTCTGTGTGATAGAGTACTGTGTCCTTTCAATAACCAAACAACCATGAGAACTATAGCACCACGTCAGACACAATAGAATTACACACACACAAGAATGTGTTCTGGGAGAGGAGCTGTGGTAGGAAGGGCAATATGGCCTAAATGATTTCTCTGAATATGCTTTTTGTTGTACAATTTAAAGTTCAAATACACAGCATTTCAAACAGTCAGCAATAATGTAATGAATCCAGGGTTTGTGAAGATATACCTGGATAAATATAAGCCTTCCACAACCATAAGACCTTATCATTATTTTATTAAACTAGTTTAACCTGCTTTTTTCAGTCACTGATCCAGCTTTCAAGTTTGTCTATGACAATGCCCTTTTTGTTACTAATGTAACCAGAACCCTGCACAATGCATTTACTTCTTGTTGCAGGTTTTCTAGAAAATTGTCGCCGGTCTCATATCAATCTCACAAGCCCAAGTGCTAGTGAGTTGCCAGCTAGCCTTTATAGAAATCTTTGTTTCATAATGTAAATGTGGATGTATTTTCTAGCTAACAAGGCAAAACAGTTGAATATTTATAAACACACCCTGCTGTCCGTCTCCAACTGTTTGAACAGCATGCTAGCCTGTCCACTTTGTTCACATGTTGAAATCAAGTGGCCTACCTTATTTCTCAGAATGACAACGAGTTGCCAATTCCTTATATAATTGCGTTTTATGCTTATTGCACATTTATAAAACACAGACTAGACCGTATAAGTCTTTGACTAAAATGCTGCTCGTGGTATGTGGCACGACAAACTTAGCCTTCTTTTCCAGAATCAATGTTCATTGATACTCCTGTTTTAGTCATGTCTGCTCTGTATGCCATGTGAGCAGTTGAGACATAAAAAGGGTATCGTCAGAAAGGTTAACTTGTCCTTTATTACAGTTAAATCATGTTTCAGTGTGTTTCAGTGTCCATATGACTGATTCTGTTGGACCAAACCTCAAATAGCGAGTTGAAACAGCTTGTCAGAGAGGAAGAAGTCATGATCTTTGTTGTGTGAGTGGCAGAGGGAGGGGCTTGGTGTATGTGTGTAACAGAGAGGAAGAAGTGATGATCTTTGTTGTGTGAGTGGCAGAGGGAGGGGCTTGGTGTATGTGTGTAACAGAGAGGAAGAAGTGATGATCTTTGTTGTGTGAGTGGCAGAGGGAGGGGCTTGGTGTATGTGTGTAACAGAGAGGAAGAAGTGATGATCTTTGTTGTGTGAGTGGCAGAGGGAGGGGCTTGGTGTATGTGTGTAACAGAGAGGAAGAAGCGAAGCGAGAGGTTTCACTCTTGCCAAAATCTGTCCAAAATAAGCTCAAGGCATTTGCAAAATCCTGCAAAAACATACATTTGAACTCATCAAATGAATTAGATATTGGCCAGCCCTAAGCCGTTGTCGTGGGATAGGTTGGTGATTGAGTGAGTGTGTGTCCTGTCTTGCCTGACAACTCTACTTCCCTTTCTGAGATGCCATCTGTATGAGGCTGCTGATTGGCTAACCCTGTTCCAGCTCTTCACATGCTAACAGATAGTGGTAATCAGTGGTTATCCACTGTGGCCTACCTAAAGCACTCTAACACATGTGTAGAGCTTTTGGAACTTTTCCTGTGACCCAAAACCCATTTTGTAAACTGAACCTGTGCTTGTAGCCAGGACCAAGTCTCAGCCACCTGTCACAATAGTGTGCTGCGTCGCCTGGTTTCCACTAGTCTCACAGACAGTGAGACAGTAGCAGCTGTCTGTACCAGGGGACCAGAGCCCTGCAGCTCACTAGCTTTACTTACTGCTGCTCTGCTCTCTCTCACCTCCCCTCAGAGACTGCTGCACTAATTCTTTCTCTCTACCTGTCACTCACTCGCTACCTCCTCCTCTCTTTATCTCTCGGTGTGGTAGTACGGTCATGGGCTGGGAATTGCCAGGGACCTGACGATGCGATATTATCACGATACGATATTATCACCATATTTGGGTGGCAATATGATATGTATTGAAATTGTCATGATTCTAGATGTATTGAGATTCTCATGATTCTAGACGTATACACCCTTGCAAGATGGCGTAGCAGTCAGACGTCTTTGTCCTGTCCCTTGTATACATCTTTTTACATCTTTTTCTTCGCATATCTTTTTAAAAAAATTTCCTAAACATCAACTTCTAAATACTCTCCTGCAACCCGCCTCACCCAATGTGGCGTGGATCTGCTTTTTTCTAAAGTATTTCTATTTACTTCGGATCTGGAATCCCTCAACTGAAGCTAGCCAGCTAACTACCTACCAGCTATCAGTTAGCAAACCATTGCTAGCGGTCATCAGCTAACCTTTAGCTCGGAAAGCTCTCGCCAGTTCGTACAACGTGACTCAAACCAGAGCATAACGGACCTATTTCTCTCCATATCCCCGGATTCCTACCGCAAACTCTGAACATTTTCATCTGGATCTTCGCAACTAGCTAACCGCAATCCCAGCTGACCACTCCTGGCTAGCGTTTCCATCACAGAACAAGCACCAATTAGCCTGAAGCTAGCCCGGCCAGGACTCCTGTGCTACCACCTAAGCCCACTCCTGGGCTACAATATCCGGACCCCTTCTACTGCCGGTACGGGGCACGGAACCCCGTCGATCCTCTACGACTGGAATACCGACATAATCTGACCGAGGATTCTAACAGGCGTAACGCCCGCTGAAGGCCCATTCTGCTAACCTGCTAGCTACTTAGAGCTACCTGGAACCCTACTAATTCCACGACTGGTCTATCAAAGTCACCACACGAAGAGGCAAAAACAGACTTACCCCCATCGCGACGTCCCCCAAAGGCTAGCTTGCTAGCCCCGGTCTGCTAACTGCTAGCTTGCTTGCCCGGGTTTGCTAACTGCTAGCTAGCCCCTGCTAACTGCTAGCTTGCCAGCCCCGGTCTGCTAACTGCTAGCTTGTTTAGCCCCGGCCTACTAACCTTTAGTTTGTTAACATCGGCCTGCTAACTGTCTGAATCGCGGTGTCCCCAGTCAGCCCAACCACTCACTGGACCCATATGTTCACTTGGCTACGCATGCCTCTCCCTAATATCAATATGCCTTGTCCATTACTGTCCTGGTTAGTGATTACTGTCTAATTTCACTGTAGAGCCTCTAGCCCTGCTCAATATGCCTTAACCAACTATGTTGTTCCACCTCCTACATATGCGATGACATCACCTGGTTTAAACGTCTCTAGAGACTATATCGCTCTCATCATTACTCAATGCCTAGGTTTACCTCAAATGCACTCTCTTCCTACCATACCTTTGTCTGTACACTATGCCTTGAATCTATGCTATCGTGGCCAGAAACCTGCTCCTTTTACTCTCTGTTCCGAACGTGCTAGACGGCCAGTTTGTAAAGCATTTAGCCGTACCCTTATCCTACTTCTCCTCTGTTCCTCTTGTGATGTAGAGGTTAATCCAGGTCCTGCAGTGCCTAGCCCCACTCCCACTCCCCAGGTGCTCTCATTTGTTGACTTCTGTAACCGTAAAAGCCTTGGTTTCATGCATGTTAACATCAGAAGCCTCCTCCCTAAGTTTGTTTTACTCACTGCTTTAGCACACTCTGCCAACCCGGATGTCTTAGCCGTGTCTGAATCCTGGCTTAGGAAAACCACCAAAAACCCTGAAATTTCCATCGCTAACTATAACATTTTCCGCCAAGATAGAGCTGCCAAAGGGGGCGGTGTTGCAATCTACTACAAAGATAGCCTGCAGAGTTCTGTATTACTATCCAGGTCTGTACCCAAACAATTCGAGCTTCTACTTCTAAAAATGCACCTTTCCAGAAACAAGTCTCTCACTGTTGCCGCTTGCTATAGACCTCCCTCTGACCCCAGCTGTGCCCTGGACACCATATGTTAATTGATTGCCCCCCATCTATCTTCTGAGCTCGTGCTACTAGTTGACCTAAACTGGGACATGCTTAACACCCCGTCCATCCTACAATCTAAGCTTGATGCCCTCAATCTCACACAAATTATCAATGAACCTACCAGGTACAACTACAAAACCGTAAACACGGGCACCCTCATAGATTTCATCCTAACAAACTCCCCCTCCAAATACACCTCTGCTGTTTTCAATCAAGATCTTAGCGATCACTGCCTCATTGCCTGCATCCGTAATGGGTCTGCGACCAAACGACCACCCCTCATCACTGTCAAACGCTCCCTTAAACACTTCTGCGAGCAGGCCTTTCTAATCGACCTGGCCCGGGTATCCTGGAATGACATTGACCTTATCAGTAGATGATGCCTCGCTATTCTTTAAAAGTGCCTTCCTCACCATCTTAAATAGGCATGCCCCGTTCAAAAAAATGTAGAACTAGGAATAGATATAGTCCTTGGTTCACTCCAGACCTGTCTGCCCTTGACCAGCACAAAAACATCCTGTTGCGTTCTGCATTAGCATCGAATAGCCCCCGTGATATGCAACTTTTCAGGGAAGTTAGGAACAAATATACACAGGCATTTAGGAAAGCTAAGGCTAGCTTTTTCAAAGATAAATGTGCATTTCTCAAAATAAAAAACCCAAAAAGTTCTGGGACACTGTAAAGTCCATGGAGAATAAGAGCACCTCCTCCCAGCTGCCCACTGCACTGAGACTAGGAAACACTGTCACCACTGATAAATCCACTATAATTGAGAATTTCAATAAGCATTTCTCTACGGCTGGCCATGCTTTCCACCTGACTACCCCTACCCCGGTCAACTGCCCGGCACCCTCCACAGCAACCCGACACAGACCCCACCATTTCTCCTTCACCCAAATCCAGATAGCTGATGTTCTGAAAGAGCTGATAAAATCTGGACCCCTACAAATCAGCCAGGCTAGACAATCTGGACCCTCTCTTTCTAAAATTATCAGCCGAAATTGTTGCAAGCCATATTACTAGCCTGTTCAACCTCTCTTTCGTATCGTCTGAGATTCCCAAAGATTGGAAAGCTGCCGCGGTCATCCCCCTCTTCAAAGGGGGTGACACTCTAGACCCAAACTGCTACAGACCTATATCTTTCCTACCCTGTCTTTCTAAGGTCTTCGAAAGCCAAGTTAACAAACAGATTACCGACCATTTCGATTCCCACCGTACCTTCTCCGCTATGAAATCTGGTTTCAGAGCTGGTCATGGGTGCACCTCAGCCACGCTCAAGGTCCTAAACGACATCATAACCGCCATCGATAAGAGACCTTACTGCACAGCCGTATTCATCAACCTGGCCAAGGCGTTTAACTCTCTATCACCACATTCTTATTGGCAGACTCGACAGCCTTGGTTTCTCAAATGATTGTCTTGCCTGGTTTACCAACTACTTCTCTGATAGAGTGCAGTGTGTCAAATCGGAGGGCCTGTTGTCCGGACCTCTGGCAGTCTCTATGGGGGTGCCACAGGGTTCAATCCTCGGGCCGACTCTCTTCTCTGTATACATCAATGATGTCGCTCTTGCTGCTGGTGATTCTCTGATCCACCTCTACTTCAGACGACACCATTCTGTATACTTCTGGCCCCTCTTTGGACACTGTGTTAACTAACCTCCAGACGAGCTTCAATGCCATACAACTCTCCTTCCGTGGCCTCCAACTGCTCTTAAACGCAAGTAAAACTAAATGCATGCTCTTCAACCGATCACTGCCCGCACCTGCTCGCCCGTCCAGCATCACTACTCTGGACGGTTCTAACTTAGAATACGTGGACAACTACAAATACCTAGGTGTCTGGTTAGACTGTAAACTCTCCTTCCAGACTCACATCAAACATCTCCAATCCAAAACTAAATCTAGAATCGGCTTCCTATATCGCAACACAACATCCTTCACTCATGCTGCCAAACATACCCTCGTAAAACTGACCATCCTACCGATCCTCGACTTCGGCGATGTCATCTATAAAATAGCCTCCAACACTCTACTCAACAAACTGGATGCAGTCTATCACAGTGCCATCCGTTTTGTCACCAAAGCCCCATATACTACCCACCACTGCGACCTGTACACTCTCATTAGTTGGCCCTCGCTTCATACTCGTCACCAAACCCACTGGCTACAGGTTATCTACAAGTCTCTGCTAGGTAAAGCCCCGCCTTATCTCAGCTCACTGGTCACCATAGCAGCACCCACTTGTAGCACGCGCTCCAGCAGGTGTATATCACTGGTCACCCCCAAAGCCAATTCCTCCTTTGGTCATCTTTCCTTCCAGTTCTCTGCTGCCAATGACTGGAACGAACTGCAAAAATCTCTGAAGCTGGAAACACTTATCTCCCTCACTAGCTTTAAGCACCAGCTGTCAGAGCAGCTCACAGATTACTGCACCTGTACATAGCCCATCTATAATTTAGCCCAAACAACTACCTCTTCCCCTACTGTATTTATTTATTTTGCTTCTCATGATTCTAGACGTATTGAGATTCTCATGATTCTTATGATTCTAGACGTATTGAGATTCTCATGATTCTAGACGTATTGAGATTCTCATGATTCTAGACGTATTGAGATTCGATACTGTGTTTTCATTGTGATTGGATGTTCCAAACATTGCTCACCATATGTCTGCTGGAGAGACATGAGAAATGTTTTATTGATCGTTTATGGAAACAGCAAATTAGGATATATCGTCAAAAATAATATCCCGATATGTAACTGTATCAATTAGTATTTTTCCTCATCACTAAAACACACACATCACCAACCTACCTAACCACAGCATTGACACTGGATTGCTGCCATCACTGTTTGTTTATGGTGATTTTGGAGTGTTTTGTCAGTCTGCTGATGTTGGGCTGTGGTTAACAACTGATAAGTGTAGCTTGTACCCAGCCGTGATGACAGGCCTTTGCTAACTGATATATATTCTACCTACCCAGCCATATGTGTCATCTGTGTGTGTGCATGCTCTAGTCATGGTGAGCAAGGTCCTCTGTCATCGTATTGGCTAACACTGTGAATAGGAGTTGGTGGGGGGGTAGTATTGCATAATGGCGGGGGGTTATTGTGGTCTCTCTCTTGCGATCTCTTGCTCACTTTCTCTCTCTCTTTCTCACTCTCTTCCTTCTCTCTCACCTCATATCCTCTTTAGCTGTGAATGGGCTAAAGAAACATCCTCGCACTCACATACACTACATGTGGACACCTGCTCATTGAACGGCTCATTCCAAAATCATGGGCAATAATATGGAGTTGGTCCCCCCTTTGCTGCTATAACAGCCTCCAATCTTCTGGGAAGGCTCTCCACTAGATGTTGGAACATTGCTGCGGGGACTTGCTTCAACTCAGCCACAAGCATTAGTGAAGTCGGGCCAGCACAGAATCGTCTAGAATATCATTGTATGCTTTAGTGTTAAGATTTTCCTTCACTGGAAATAAGGGGCCTAACCCGAACCATGAAAAACAGCCCCAGACCATTATTCCTCTTCCACCAACCTTTACAGTTGGCACTATGCATTGGGACAGGTAGCGTTTTTCCTGGCATCCGCCAAACTCAGATTAATCCGTAGGACTGCCAGATGGTGAAGCGTGATTCGTCACTCCAGAGAACGCGTTTCCACTGCTCCAGAGTCCAATGGCGGTGAGCTTTACACCAGTCCAGCCGAAGCTTGGTATTGTGCATGGTGATCATAGGCTTGTGTGTGGCTGCTCTGCAATGGAAACCCATCTCATGAAGCTCCCGACTAACAGTTCTTGTGCTGACGTTTCCTGAGGCAGTTTAGAGCTCTGTGGTGAGAGTTGTAACCAACTATTTTTACACACTACATGCTTCAGCACTTGGAGGTCTCGTTCTGTGAGCTTGTGTGGCCTAACACTTCATAGCTGCGCTGTTGTTGCTCCTAGACGTTTCCACTTCACAATAACAGCACTTACAGTTGACCGGGGCAGCTCTAGCAGGGCTGAAGTTTGGCGAACTGACTTGTTGGAAAGGTGGCATCCTATAACGGTGCCATGTTGAAAGTCACTGCGCCCGTTCTACTGCCAATGTTTGTCTATGGAGATTGCATGGCTATGTGCTCAATATTATATATCTGTCAGCAACAGGTGTCACTGAAATAGCCACTAATTTGAAGGGGTGTCCACATACTTTTGTATATACAGTGGGGCAAAAAAGTATTTAGTCAGCCACCAATTGTGCAAGTTCTCCCACTTACAGGCCAGATGAGAGAGGCCTGTAATTTTCATCATTGGTACACTTCAACTATGACAGACAAAATTAGAAAAAAAAATCCAGACAATCACATTGTAGGATTTTTAATGAATTTATTTGCAAATTATGGTGCAAAATACATATTTGGTCAATAACAAAAGTTTATCTCACTACTTTGTTATATACCTTTTGTTGGCAATGACAGAGGTCAAATGTTTTCTGTAAGTCTTCAAGGTTTTCACACACTGTTGCTGGTATTTTGGCCCATTCCTCCATGTAGATCTCCTCTAGAGCAGTGATGTTTTGGGGCTGTTGCTTGGCAACACAGACTTTCAACTCCCTCCAAAGATTTTCTATGGGGTTGAGATCTGGAGACTGGCTAGGCCACTCCAGGACCTTGAAATGCTTCTTACGAAGCCACTCCTTCGTTGCCTGGGCGGTGTGTTTGGGATCATTGTCATGCTGAAAGACCCAGCCACGTTTCATCTTCAATGCCCTTGCTGATGGTAGGCTTTGCTACTTTGGTCCCAGCTCTCTGCAGGTCATTCACTAGGTGCCCCCGTGTGGTTCTGGGATTTTTGCTCATCGTTCTTGTGATCATTTTGACCCCACGAGGTGAGATCTTGCGTGGAGCCCCAGATCGAAGGAGATTATCAGTGGTCTTGTATGTCTTCCATTTTCTAATAATTGCTCCCACAGTTGATTTCTTCAAACCAAGCTGCTTACCTATTGCAGATTCAGTCTCCCCAGCCTGGTGCAGGTCTACAATTTTGTTTCTGGTGTCCTTTGACAGCTCTTTGGTCTTGGCCATAGTGGAGTTTGGAGTGTGACTCTTTGAGGTTGTGGACAGGTGTCTTTTATACTGATAACAAGTTCAAACAGGTGCCATTAATACAGGTAACGAGTGGAGGACAGGGGAGCCTCTTAAAGAAGAAGTTACAGGTCTGTGAGAGCCAGAAATCTTGCTTGTTTGTAGGTGACCAAATACTTATTTTCCACCATAATTTGCAAATAAATTCATTAAAAATCCTACAATGTGATTTTCTGGATTTTTGTTTCTCATTTTGTCTGTCATAGTTGAAGCATACCTATGATGAAGATTACAGGCCTCTCTCATCTTTTTAAGTGGGAGAACTTGCACAATTGGTGGCTGACTAAATACTTTTTTGCCCCACTGTATATATAGTGAATCTGCCAGGCACACAAATGCGTGTCGCTCCTGTGTGTCAAAAGGGGGGCAGGAGAAAAGTAGTTGAGTGTCATCCGCATCGTAATGATAGGAGGGACCATGTGAGGATATGACGGAGCCAAGTGACTTGGTGTATAGAGAGATTCTAGAACCGAGCCCTGGGGGACACCAGAGTGAGAATACGTGGTGCAGACACAGATCCTCTCCACGTCACCTAGTATGAGCGGCCTGGATGCAATCCAAAAGTATGCAGAGCCTGAGATGCCCACCCCTGAGAGGGCGACAGGAGGATCATCCTACGGTGCCACGTTGAAAGTCACTGAGCTCTTAAGTAATGCCATTCTACTGCCAATGTCTTGCTATGGAGCTTGCATGGCTTTGTACTCGTTTGTATGCACCTGTCCACAACAGGTGTGGCTGAAATAGCTGAATCCACTCATTTGAAGCAGTGTCTACAAACTTGTGTGTGTATATATAGTGTATGTGTGTGCATACACAGCTGTGTGTCCCTAGGGCCTAGGCCATGTGTGTTAGACCATGTCCCCACATGTCAGTACCAGAGCATGTGGGGAGGTTAGGAGGCCTCTGGCACGTTAGACATCCAGCCCTTGCTCTCCATCTCTCTCGCTCTCATTCGCTATCTCTCTCGCTCTCATTCGCTATCTCTCTCGCTCTCATTCGCTATCTCTCGCTCTCATTCGCTATCTCTCTCGCTCTCATTCGCTATCTCTCTCGCTCTCATTCGCTATCTCTCTCGCTCTCATTCGCTATCTCTCTCGCTCTCATTCGCTATCTCTCTCGCTCTCATTCGCTATCTCTCTCGCTCTCATTCGCTATCTCTCTCGTTCTCATTCACTATCTCTTGTTCTCATTCGCTATCTCTCTCGTTCTCATTCACAATTTCTCACCCTCATCGATCTGTCACGCGCTCTCCATGTTTAGACTCTGCTGTCACACTGTCTGACTCTCACTGGGTTACTGGGAATATGTGGATACTGCATTGCGGTATTGAGATCACCCCACCCCTCATGCCAGAGTGCCTGTGAGGGCCTGAGAGGAGAGCGGCTCCTCAGATACACACGTTAGCAGTCATATGGCTGTGTGAGACTTTGTTTACAGGCTGGTGCACAATGCTGATGTACACCGTGTTCAAGATGGCTGACTGTGATTGGCTCTCTTGTGACTGGAACACTAAGCTATGATTGGTTCTCTGGGTGGAAGGGCTGGCTCCTTATTTGTGTTCCAGTGACCCCCATAGCTTTCTCTTTCACTCCCTCTCCTCTCTCTCTGTTTGTTTCTTTTACTCTTGCTCTGCCGTTCTCTCCCTCTTTGTCTCTCTCCATCTGTCAGAGTACTGGAATGGATGATGGAGAGTTTTACGTTGCTTAGCAACTGTCGGTTGCCATGGGAACTCAGCAGAATTCTCCACGACAGGGAAAAATGAAATGGATTAAAGGAGAAATAAAAAAATATGATGAGAACGGAGGAGGAGAGGAAATGGAGAAGGGGACATTAAACGAGAGCGATAAAGGCCAGATGCTAGATGGACCCACAATGCACTGGGGCTGCCCGAGGCCATCGGGCATGACGGGTGGGGCAGTCTCAATAGTCTACAGTGGCCTCTTCGTGCCTCTTCTCCTCACCATATCTCCTACCCAGGTCTCCATGCCTTTTCTCTCCTCTTATCCCCACTACACGCTTCAATTCCTCACCATGTCTCCTATCCTTTCTTCTCCCCTCCCTCACCATGTCTCCTATCCTTTCTTCTCCCCTCCCTCACCATGTCTCCTATCCTTTCTTCTCCCCTCCCTCACCATGTCTCCTATCCTTTCTTCTCCCCTCCCTCACCATGTCTCCTATCCTTTCTTCTCCCCTCCCTCACCATGTCTCCAATCCTTTCTTCTCCCCTCCCTCACCATGTCTCCTATCCTTTCTTCTCCCCTCCCTCACCATGTCTCCTATCCTTTCTTCTCCCCTCCCTCACCATGTCTCCTATCCTTTCTTCTCCCCTCCCTCACCATGTCTCCTGTCCTTTTCTCTTCAGGAGTGAACACACACACCCTCTCTCTCTGCCACTGCTCGCTGGTATGATGATGATCACTGTTTATCTTGTTAGTGTGTCAGCTCATGCGTATACTGATGTGTGTGTGTCAGTGTCGGCAGTTGTGTGTGTGCTTGAGCGTTTGTCAGGGTAGTGGCTCATTGATTGGTGTCTCTGTGCTCCAGCAGACGGGTCTAATTGCTAAGGGACTGGGTGGATTAATTGGCCGGTCGATCACACACACTCAAACTCACACAACACTGTTTTGGACCATCAGAGAGAGGGGCACTGGGACCAGTGTATGTGAGTTTGATAGCGCCAACACTACTCTGTCTTACTGCTGCTCTCCCTCAAACCACTTCTTCCCAAAATGACAATATCCATCCTCTCTTCTCTCATCCCTCTCTTTCTCTTCCCACTTCTCTCCATATACCCCCATTCCTCCCCTCTTTTCTCACTCTCTTTCTGTCCAGCTCTTGGCATCAGGCCTGTGTGTTTATAAACTCTGGACTGGTGTGAATGTGTTTCCCAGACAGACTTGGAGCCTGTGTGTGTGTGTGGCCTGCTGTTACTGTAAGTCTTATTGCTTGTGTATTTGGTTGTGTGTCTCTGAGAGGGTGAGTGATTGGTGAGCTGTGAGGATTTTGGCAGAGTGAGTTTTCACATCGAGCTAATCTCATGACCTTGTAGTAGACAAGTCTGAAAGCCCTCGCCAGCCCTGACTCTCTACCTCATAAGATGTAGAGGGGAGTAAGATGAGGGGAGCAAGGGGAGGTTTGGAGGGGAGCAAGGGGAGGTTTGGAGGGGAGCAAGGGGAGGTTTGGAGGGGAGCAAGGGGAGGTTTGGAGGGGAGCAAGGGGAGGTTTGGAGGGGAGCAAGAGGAAGTTTGGAGGGGAGCAAGGGGAGGTTTGGAGGGGAGAGAGAGGAGGGGAGAGGGGAATAAGAGGTTTGGAGGGGGTAAAGGGGAGGTTTGGAGGGGGTAAAGGGGAGAGTAGAGGTTTGGATGGTAGAGGGGAGAGAAAAGAGGGATGAGGGTATAGAAAGCGGGAGAGTAGTTGAGATCAGTGGAAAGACTGAAAGTAGTGTAGAGTGAGAAGGTGTTGTGGACACTAGTGTTCTTTATACTGTTAGGTGTTCCTGATTGATGGTCACTGTGTGGTAGCAGACGAGTCAGTGTGTGTGATACATTATACATGGACTGACCTTCACTGTGGAGGAGAGCAAGCGTAGAGCCAGGGAGTCAGTGTGTGTGATGCATTATACATGGACTGACCTTCACTGTGGAGGAGAGCAAGCGTAGAGCCAGGGAGTCAGTGTGTGTGATACATTATACATGGACTGACCTTCACTGTGGAGGAGAGCAAGCGTAGAGCCAGGGAGTCAGTGTGTGTGATGCATTATACATGGACTGACCTTCACTGTGGAGGAGAGCAAGCGTAGAGCCAGGGAGTCAGTGTGTGTGATACATTATACATGGACTGACCTTCACTGTGGAGGAGAGCAAGCGTAGAGCCAGGGAGTCAGTGTGTGTGATGCATTATACATGGACTGACCTTCACTGTGGAGGAGAGCAAGCGTAGAGCCAGGGAGTCAGTGTGTGTGATACATTATACATGGACTGACCTTCACTGTGGAGGAGAGCAAGCGTAGAGCCAGGGAGTCAGTGTGTGTGTTTGAGCTTTAGATGTGTGGGGTGTGTGTGTATAGTGTACTTTTTTTATGTATTGCTTCACAGGCTTATAATGAAATTGAAGGAGGGAGACGGTTTGACTGAGTGAGAGAGTGTGTGTGTGGGGAAGCGAAAGTGGCCGCAGTGCCGAAATGACAATGTACAAAATGTAGCAGTTTTAAAGCTCATTTCCTGCAATTCTATACATTTTTCTGCGGCTTATGCTGTCTGAGTGACTCAAAGTGAATGTGGTTGTTTTCCTTGTTTAGTACGTGTGTGTATGTGTCCATGTGTGGGAGGTTTGAGCATGGACACACTTCCTGAATAGTGACAAGAGATGAAAGGACAGAACAGCGGGAGAGAGCAGGCGGGTTGTCTACACGGATATTGAAGGAAAGACGGGAGAAAGAAGAGACCTACCTAGCTTCCTACATCACGGGCTGGTCCAGAATAAACAGCTTCGGCTAAAACGACGAGTGAAAGAGTGGAGATGGATGAAGGGGAGGAGACGTGTGTGTGTGTGTGTGTGTGTGTGTGTGTGTGTGTGTGTGTGTGTGTGGACCGTGTTGAGCTGTGAGTTAGGGCGACTTAATCAGCAGGTTATATTTAGCCAGTTCAGGTGATTCCAGTAATGAAACAAAGCACAGAGAAGCCTATGTCTCATCCTAGGAGTGTGTGTATGCGGGCGTTGCTGTGTGTGTGTTTTGTGAGAAGGCCATTTGTTGATTTAGCTGGTGACTGCTGAAGTGTCCTGTGATTAAGGTTAATCCCTGACTCCAGCGATGTAAAATCTCTCGCTCTTTCTCCTCTAACCTTATTCCACTGAAGAACACCCACCAACCACTGTGTGTGTGTGTACGCGCTTTGCATGCAAAAACGCCCTCTCTGCAAACAGGGATCCTCTCTACAAACCCTAATGTGTGTGAGTTTGTGCGCGTTTACAAATGTATGTGCATGTGTACAATAGTTTGTGTGTGCGCAGAGGTCGCAGGAAGGCAGAATCCTTGTTCCCTGGTGTGTCTGTGTGCCACTGACAGGAACCGAGGAGGAAAGGGAGGGGAGGGGCTTGGGCTTATGAGGAAATGATGCGTAGGGTCTGGAGAAGAGATAAAGGAGAGAGGGAAGGGGAGCAGGAAGGAGTTTGTTCTCTCTCAATTCAAAGGGCTTTATTGGCATGGGAAACATGTTTACATTGCCAGAGCAAGTGAATTAGACAAACAAATAGTGTTGCACGGTGTATACCGGTACCAGTGTAATATCATGGAATCAACACCTCATGATACCAACATTTTAGAATACTGTAGTATCGTTTAATATTGCCCTACCGATCTAAAGAACCCGCTGGCGCCTGTTAGAAAATGTCAAAGTTTGTTTTGTTTATAAATTCAGCTGAATGTTTTGAAGCAACAGCCACTAGTCTCTTGTATGCGTTGGTCCAATAATGTCCACTTTCATGCACATATCACGCGTGGCAGCTGTAATGAGCCAGCCGTTACCCACCTGATTCTTTCTGGCCACTCTATTTGAAATATAATTTAGCCATGATGGCGAGCGGAGATGAGTCTTCTGTTATGTGACATATTGGAGCAGTGCACAGAGCAAGCAAAGTTGAGCGATTGTATCATTTCATCCCTGGTAGGACCAAGAGCACAGGCCAGTCTGAGTAGGCTCTGCAATTTCTCCGTCTCGGTGAGTGCCAGAGAGGAGAAATAGAGCACGGGCGTGTCTCTGGCTCAAATGGAAAAAAATCCCCCATATTATCAGAGCTACCTTTTCTCTTCCTTTGCGATTTTTCACGCATTTAATTTAATCAACTATGTCGTGGGACGTTTTTTAAACTAATCCCGGGTTGGTAATTATTGGTTTGACAAACCATTGTTTAGTCATGTTACCAAGCTAACAACCTGCTAACTTGGCAGTACGTCTAGGCAGATTTGATTGGCACAGGGAGAAAGGAAAAGGGTCTGCTTCTCTACTCATGAGATGTATTTTAAAGGTACAGTGCATTAGGAAAGTTTTCAGACCCCTTGACTTTTTCAACATTTTGTTATGTTACAGCCTTTTTTCTAAAATGGATTAAATAGTTTTTTCCCCTCATCAATCTACAAACAATACCCCATAATGACAAAGCAAAAACATATTTTTAGAAATGTTTGCACATTTCATAAAATAAACTGAAATATTTACATTTTAGTCATTTAGCAGACGCTCTTATCCAGAGCGACTTACAGTAGAGTGCATACATTTTTATTACATTTTCATACTGAGACAAGGATATCCCTACCGGCCAAACCCTCCCTAACCCGGACGACGCTATGCCAATTGTGCGTCGCCCCACGGACCTCCCGGTTGCGGCCGGCTGGGACAGAGCCTGGGCGTGAACCCAGAGACTCTGGTGGCGCAGCTAGCACTGCGATGCAGTGCCCTAGACCACTGCGCCACCCGGGAGGCGTTATCACATTTACATAAGTATTCAGACCCTTTACTCAGTACTTTCTTGAAGCACCTTTACAGCCCTGAGTCTTCTTGGGTATGACGCTACAAGATTTGGGGAGTTTCTGTATTTGGGAAACCTGTATTTGGGGAGTTTCTCCCATTCCTCTCTGCAGATCCTCTCTAGCTCTGTCAGGTTGTATGGGGAGCATTGCTGTAGAGCTATTTTCAGGTATCTCCTAAGATGTTCAATCGGGTTCAAGTCCAGGCTTTGGCTGTGCCACTCAAGGACATTCGGAGACTATTCCCGAAACCAGTCCTGCGTTGTCTTGGCTGTGTGCTTAGGGTTGTTGACCTGTTGGAAGGTGAACCTTCGCCCCAGTCTGAGGTCCTGAGCTCTGGAGCAGGTTTTCATCAAGGATCTCTGTACTTTGATCCATATCCCTCGATCCTGACTAGTCTCCCAGTCTCTGCCGCTGAAAAACATCCCCACAGCATAATGCTGCCACTCATGTTTTACTGTAGGGATGGTGCCAGGTTTCCTCCAGATGTGACGCTTGGCATTCAGGTGAAAGAGTTCAATCTTTGTGTCATCAGACAAGAGAATCTTGTTTCTCGTGGTTTGAGAGTCCTTTTGGTGCCTTTTGTGCCTTTTACTGAGGAGTGGCTTCCGTCTGGCCACTCTACCGTTAACCTCTCTGGGATATGTGGGACGCTTGGCCAATAGCCAGGGAAAATGGAGAGCGCCAAATAAAAGAATATATAAAATCAAACTTTCATTAAATCACACAAGTAAGATACCAAATTAAAGCTACACTCGTTGTGAATCCAACCAACATGTCAGATTTCAAAAAGTATTTTAGGCAAAAGCATAATATGCTATTATCTGACCTCAACCTATTTCCAAAGACTGGTGACATCCAGTGGAAGCGGTAGGAACTGCAAACAGGTTGATTAGAAATCTAGTATCCCAATGAAATCTCATTGAACAGACAGTAACCTAAAAAAAACAAAATCTGAATGGTTAGTCCTCAGGGTTTTGCCTGCTACATACGTTCTGTTCTACTCACAGACATGATTCAAACAGTTTTAGAAACTTCAGAGTGTTTTCTATCCAAATCTACTAATAATATGCATGTCTTATATTCTGGGGATGAGTAGATGGAAGTTGAAATTGGGCATGCTATTTATCCAAAAGTGAAAATGCTGCCCCCTATCCTAGAGAAGTTGAGGCCTGATTGGTGGAGTGCTGCAGAGATGGTTGTCCTTCTGGAAGGTTCTCCCCTCTCCACAGAGGAACTCTGGAGCTCTGTCAGAGTGACCATCAGGTTTTTGGTCACCTCCCTGACCAAGGCCCTAATCCGCCGATTGCTCAGTTTGGCCGGGCAGCCAGCTCAAGGAAGAGTCTTGGTGGTTCCAAACTTATTCCATTTAAGAATGATGGAAGCCACTGTGTTCTTGGGGACCTTCAATGCTGCATAATTTGTTTTGGTACCTTCCCTAGATCTGTGCCATGACACAGTCCTGTCTCGGAGCTCTATGGACAATTCCTTCTACCTCATGGCTTGGTTTTTGCTCTGACATGCGCTGTCAACTTTGGAACCTTTTATATAGACAGGTGTGTGCCTTTCCAAATCATGTCCAATCAATTGATTTTACCACAGGTGGAGTCCAATCAAGTTGTAGAAACATCTCAAGGATGATCAATGGAAACAGGACACACAGAAGCTCTATTTTGAGTAGGGATGCGTGATATTTCGGTGGACGTATCGGAATCGGTTAATATTAGCTAAAAATGCCAACATCGGTATCGGCCCGATGTCTAGTTTAACGCGAATGTGCAAAACCGATGTCAAAGCTGACGTGCATACCTATATAACGTAGGTACATGACGTAATGACGCCACGTAAAATTTGGCGCAACACAGCATTCCTAACCTGGCCCACAATGTCTGCTGTGTGGATCAAGCAGTCAACAAGTCGAGCAGTCATTTGAAGGAGTAAGAACATTTCAGCGAGACAACTCACGAGCTAAATCCATTAACGGCAAGATAATGGAATTCATTGTCCTTGACAATTAATTAACCGTTCTCTGTCGTGGGTGATGTTGGCTTTCACTGACTGGTCGAGCACCGGTACACACAACCAAGTGTGCTATTTTTCAGATGTTGCCCTACCGGAGTTACACAGTAATAGCGTCACTGCTATTAGCTTCACGACTGACATTTGGACCATCGATATCAGCCCCATGAGCATGCTGAGTCTAACAGCACAGTGGGTCGACAAGGATTTCGTACTGAGGAAAGCCTTATTGCATGCTGAAGAATGTGCTGATTCTCATACTGCTGCTGCCATTTCAATGGCATTTGAGAACATGTTAGAAACTTGGAAACATGAAAACACTCCTAGCTCCATTTGTACAACTGACTGGAGAAATAAGCTCATCAACTGCTCCTGGAGCAGATGTGACACCCTCTGTCATGGCATTGAAACGCCTGCTCAACAAAACTGCCCACACAGGCTGTGAACAAGTGATTTGGTGACATTCTCTTTACTGTGATGCCACCATGCTCGATGCTAGGTACAAGGACCGCTACTTTGATGCAGACAAGAAACAGGGTTTACGTGACATGTTACAGACACAGCTGGACAAGATGGAAACGGACACAGTGACAGTGCACACCAAGGAAGAGAGGCCACGGACAGACAGAGCTGAAACTTCACTGCTTGAATGATGAAATCCTGTTTGAGAATGAAACGGCTGAACAAATTAACAACGAAACAGCACAGCTAGTAAGTGAAAGAAATAGATTTTGATGATATTTTACTGGTAATGGGGACGTGTAAATGCCAACAAAATAACTTTTTGGCGTGTGTGTGTGACGTGTATTTAACTAGGCAAGTCAGTTAAGAACAAATTCTTATTTACAACGATGGCCTACCCCGGCCAAACCCGGATGACGCTGGGCCAATTGTGCATCGCCCTATTGGACTCCCAATCACGGCCGGATGTGATACAGCCTGGATTCGAACCAGGAACTGTAGTGACGCCTCTTGCACTGAGATGCAGTACCTTAGACCGCTGTGTCTATGTGTGTGTGTTAACTATTTAACTGTAGTATAATGCTTTAAAGGCCGCTAAAATGTTTAATAATGGTTATCGGTATCTTTTTTTTTGGCAAGGAAAATATCAGATATCAGCCAAAAATGGCGTATCGGTGCATCACTAATTTCGAGTCTCATAGCAAAATGTCTGAATACTTATGTAAATAATGTATTTCTGTTTTTGAATATGAATACATTTGTAAAAAATTCTAAACCTGTTTTCTCCTTGTCATTATGGGGTATTGTGTGGAGATGAGGAAACAAATATGAATCCATTTTAAAATGCGACTATAACGTAACAAAATGTGGGATAAAGGGATGGGGTCTGAATACTTTCCGCATGCACTGTAGGATTCTTATAAGTTGTGAGCTGTGTGTGTATATTTTTGTGAGAGAGTGTTTATGAGAGAAAGGGAGGGAGGGATAGTGTGTGGG
The DNA here is from genome assembly GCF_029448725.1 of Salvelinus fontinalis. Taxonomy (NCBI): domain Eukaryota; kingdom Metazoa; phylum Chordata; class Actinopteri; order Salmoniformes; family Salmonidae; genus Salvelinus; species Salvelinus fontinalis. The sequence goes on from NC_074685.1 coordinate 6,773,569, forward strand.
TCAGTTAACTGAAGAGTAAAGACTGATTGTTCCATGCAGGGTTTTCCCCATCCTGCCACATTGGCATGCAGAGCATTATGCATGTATATTCCTTCAGCCAAATCACAGGTAGGCCTTTGCAAATATGAGCAAATCAGCCATTCTATGCAGTGTTTTATTATACAGTGTGAAGTTAATTTAATATGTGTTTGTATTGAGTGGAAGTGTGAATATCAGTGACGGTGTTTTTGCGGAGCACATGCCCAGAATGTTTACACAACTGGAACAAGCATTCTGGGAGGGACAGGATACTAGGCTTCTCCCTGTGGTAGTGCAATACTACTCGCTATCGTTATACTTGGCCTGGTATTGTTAGTAAAATTTCAGCGATAACACTACTAAAAGGGAAATAAACAATCAGAGCATTACACTCATAAAATATTTGAAAATTGACATTTCAAATGTTACACTGAACAAAAATATAAACTCAACATGCAACCATTTCAAAGATTTTACTGAGTTACAGTTCATATAAAGAACTAATCTATGGATTTCACATGACTGGGAATACAGATATGTATCTGTTACCTTTTAAAAAGAAGGTAGGGGCGTTGACCAGTCAGTGTCTGGTGTGTCCACCATTTGCCTTAAGCATCACTACAGAACTGGGACATTTTCAGCTTCTAGGAATTGTGTACAGAGCATTGCGACATGGGGCCGTGCATTATCATGCTGAAACCTGAGGTGATGGCAGTGGATGAATGGCACGACAATGGGCCTCAGGATCTCGTCACGGTATCTGTGAATTCAAATTGCCATCAATAAAATGCAATTGTGTTCGTTGTCCGTAGCTTATGCCTGCCGGTACCATAACCCCACCGCCACCATGGGGCATTGGTTCACAACGTTGACATCAGCAAACTGCAGTTGAAACCGGGATTCACCAGTGTGCCAGTGGCCATCGAAGGTCAGCGTTTGCCCACTGAAGTCGGTAATGACGCCGAACTGCAGTCAGGTCAAGATCCTGGTGAGGACGCAGATGAGCTTCCCTAAGATGCTTTTTGCGGAAATTCTTTGGTTGTGCAAAGCCACAGTTTCATCTGCTGTCCTGGTGGCTGGTCTCAGACGATCCCACAGGTGAAGAAGCCGGATGAAGCTGACAGGAAATCGGTTTAAGATGGTCATACTATGGATCATTTAGCGATTTGATTTAGAATTTTAGTACCCCATTAGGTATAAAATAATAAACAATTATTTGGCCTTTACTACTGAAGCACATAGAAACGCATTGAATAGCCCATTCAGAAATGGCAAAAAGGACAGTCCGGGATGTCTCATGGTCTGACAAACACCGCTTTAGCTCGTCACCTTTCGCCGCAGCTCGACACTGGCGGATTCTGTGGATTGAGACTCATCCAATGCACACAAAAACATATATTTTTAGTTTAAACTGGTGGATTTGATGGATCTTTTTGTAATGTCATTTAAATTGACTCACCGGTGCCGCAATCGACTCAAGGTTGTTAATCAGCTTCTGGATATGCCACACCTGTCAGGTGGATGGATTGTTTTGGCAAAGGAGAAATGCTTACTAACTAAGGGATGTACTTACTAAGGGATGTACACAAATTTGTGCACATATCTGGGATGTTTTATTTCAGCTCATGGGACCAACTTTGGCTTTGTACTAGGGATGTTACCGTTAATCGGTTTGCCGGCGAAAATACATCATGCGTATCGATCTATAGGTTAATTTGCATAATTTTGTGGAATTAAATTGCTGCGTTTGTATTTATCACACGAGCACAGCATACAGCCTAGTTTGAGGAGTGGAATAGCCTACCACCTGTCAGACAGCGTGAGAGTAGCTCCTCAAAAAGCTGCAGGCTACTGGAAGCCTGCTTGTGTGTCAGCCCAGTCATTGCAGAACAAATAACAATTCGAAGTGCAATGCGTGTTAACTTTGGTGACCACGATTTATAAAGGGGCTATTTTTATTTCTCAATATCACCTCGTCATGCGCTCCTCCAGTTCTCCATTCAGATGCGTAGTCAACGGTCGGCTGTCAACGGTCGGCTGTCTGGGGTCTATCAGCTCGTCACGCACCACTTTGCAATGTGAGCTTGAGGCACTACAATTGTTTGAAACGTAAACATTTTACATTACTTCAAATAATGAGGCATGTCTTACGTTGCTTCAGAGTAGCCAAAATCCAACCATAGAAACGTGGAGGCAATTATTTTATAAAGACCAGCATTTCTCTCCTATTATATTGATTTTCATATCAACTTTCTATTCGTTGTCCAGAAGCCAAAGGCACAAACCTAGTCATATTTACAACCCATCATAGTAGTTTCATCTTTAGATTCCCCCTCTAAGTTTCTAACACAGATGTTCATCTCTCACATATGGAACTGCTAGCATTAGGTGCCCTGTTCAGAATTGTGTTTTCCGCCAGTTGCATTTTGGCAAATGTTTGAAAATTAGTTTTTATTAGCTGCTTCATTACCGGAGTTGCATGTTCAATAATAGGCTGTAGCCTTCTCACTGTTAGACGATAGGCTTGCTAAGGTTGCATGTTCAATAATAGGCTGTAGCCTTCTCACTGTTAGACGATAGGCTTGCTAAGGTTGCATGTTCAATAATAGGCTGTAGCCTTCTCACTGTTAGACGATAGTCTTGCTAAGGTTGCATGTTTAGCTCTTCATGAAAAATGTCTGGTCCTTGTATGCATGACCTCTTAATGAGAGTCCGTTAGTCGGCAGCAAAATTGACGGAAATTTGCATCCCTACTTTGTACAGTCGCTCGCTCTCGCTGTCTCGCTCTCCTCGCTCTCTCACTGGGCTGGTGAGATGCCATTGTAGATAGAAGTGTGTAGTAATGGTGGGAGAGTTAGCTCTGTGTCAAGGCCCTATATACCTGTACTACAGAGGGAAATGATGCTTCACGATGCACATCAACCCTGTCACCTCTCTGCCTGGACCATCTCACTGTCTTTTGCTGCTATACCTCCACATCAAATGGCGTCTGCCACAACACATTCTTTAAGAGGGTGGGGGGGTGTGAGCATCTGTGAGTGAGCGTATAGGGGGGGTGTGTGTATCTGTGTGTGTCTGTGTGTGTATGGGGGGGTGTATATGTGCGTGAGTGTATAGGGGAGGGTGTATATGTGCGTGAGTGTATAGGGGGGGGTGTATATGTGCGTGAGCGTATGGGGGGGGGGGGTGTATATGTGTGAGCGTATGGGGGGGTGTATGGGGGGGTGTATATGTGCGTGAGTGTATAGGGGGGGTGTATATGTGCGTGAGCGTATGGGGGGGGGGGTGTATATGTGTGTGAGCGTATGGGGGGGGGGGTGTAGCTGTGCGTGAGCGTATAGAGGGGGTGTATATGTGCGTGAGCGTATGGGGGGGGGGGGGTGTATATGTGTGTGAGCGTATAAGGGGGGTGTATGGGGGGGTGTATATGTGCGTGAGTGTATAAGGGGGGGTGTATATGTGCGTGAGTGTATAGGGGGGGGGGTGTATATGTGTGTGAGCGTATAGGGAGGGTGTATATGTGTGTTAGCGTATAGGGGGGGTGTATATGTGTGTGAGCGTATAGGGGGGGGTGTATATGTGCGTGAGCGTATAGGGGGGTGTATATGGGTGTGAGCATCTGTGAGTGAGCGTATAGGGGGGGTGTGAGCATCTGTGAGTGAGCGTATAGGGGGGGTGTGTGTATCTGTGTGTGTATGGGGGGGGTGTATATGTGCGTGAGTGTATAGGGGGGGGGGGGGGGTATAGCTGTGCGTGAGTGTACAGGGGGGGGTGTAGCTGTGCGTGAGTGTATAGGGGGGGGGGGGGGTAGCTGTGCGTGAGTGTATAGGGGGGGGGGGGGGTAGCTGTGCGTGAGTGTATAGGGGGGGGGTGTAGCTGTGCGTGAGTGTGAAGGGGGGGGTGTAGCTGTGCGTGAGTGTATAGGGGGGGGGGGGTGTAGCTGTGCGTGAGTGTATAGGGGGGGGGGTGTAGCTGTGCGTGAGTGTATAGGGGGGGGTGTAGCTGTACGTGAGTGTATAGGGGGGGGGATGTAGCTGTGCGTGAGTGTATAGGGGGGGGGTGTAGCTGTGCGTGAGTGTATAGGGGGGGGGTGTAGCTGTGCGTGAGTGTATAAGGGGGGGGGGTGTAGCTGTGCGTGAGTGTATAAGGGGGGGGGGGTGTAGCTGTGCGTGAGTGTATAAGGGGGGGGTGTAGCTGTGCGTGAGTGTATAAGGGGGGGGGGGTGTAGCTGTGCGTGAGTGTATAGGGGGGGGGGGTGTAGCTGTGCGTGAGTGTATAGGGGGGGGGTGTAGCTGTGCGTGAGTGTATAGGGGGGGGGGTGTAGCTGTGCGTGAGTGTATAGGGGAGGGGGGGGTGTAGCTGTGCGTGAGTGTATAGGGGAGGGGGGGTGTAGCTGTGCGTGAGTGTATAGGGGGGGGGGGTGTAGCTGTGCGTGAGTGTATAGGGGGGGTGTAGCTGTGCGTGAGTGTATGGGGGGGTGTAGCTGTGCGTGAGTGTATAGGGGGGGGGGGTGTAGCTGTGCGTGAGTGTATAGGGGGGGGGGGGTGTAGCTGTGCGTGAGTGTATAGGGGGGGTGTAGCTGTGCGTGAGTGTATAGGGGGGGTGTAGCTGTGCGTGAGTGTATAGGGGGGGTGTAGCTGTGCGTGAGTGTATATGTGTGTGAGCGTATAGGGGGGGTGTATATGTGTGTGAGCGTATAGGGGGGGGGGTGTATCTGTGTGTGTGTGTGTGTGTATGGGTGTGTGTATCTGTGTGTGTATGGGGGGGGTGTAGCTGTGCGTGAGTGTATAGGGGGGGGTGTAGCTGTACGTGAGTGTATAGGGGGGGGGATGTAGCTGTGCGTGAGTGTATAGGGGGGGTGTAGCTGTGCGTGAGTGTATAGGGGGGGGGTGTAGCTGTGCGTGAGTGTATAAGGGGGGGGGGGGGTGTAGCTGTGCGTGAGTGTATAAGGGGGGGGGTGTAGCTGTGCGTGAGTGTATAAGGGGGGGGTGTAGCTGTGCGTGAGTGTATAAGGGGGGGGGGTGTAGCTGTGCGTGAGTGTATAGGGGGGGGGTGTAGCTGTGCGTGAGTGTATAGGGGGGGGGGGGTGTAGCTGTGCGTGAGTGTATAGGGGGGGGGTGTAGCTGTGCGTGAGTGTATAGGGGAGGGGGGGTGTAGCTGTGCGTGAGTGTCTAGGGGAGGGGGGGTGTAGCTGTGCGTGAGTGTATAGGGGGGGGGGTGTAGCTGTGCGTGAGTGTATAGGGGAGGGGGGGTGTAGCTGTGCGTGAGTGTATAGGGGGGGGGGGGTGTAGCTGTGCGTGAGTGTATAGGGGGGGTGTAGCTGTGCGTGAGTGTATAGGGGGGGTGTAGCTGTGCGTGAGTGTATAGGGGGGGTGTAGCTGTGCGTGAGTGTATAGGGGGGGTGTAGCTGTGCGTGAGTGTATATGTGTGTGAGCGTATAGGGGGGGTGTATATGTGTGTGAGCGTATAGGGGGGGGGGGGTGTATCTGTGTGTGTGTGTGTGTGTATGGGTGTGTGTATCTGTGTGTGTATGGGGGGGTGGATATGTGCGTGAGTGTATTAGGGGGGTGTAGCTGTGCGTGAGTGAATAGGGGGGGTGTATATGTGTGTGAGCGTATAGGGGGGGGGGGTGTGTATGGGGGGGGGTGTATATGTGCGTGAGCGTATGGGGGGGGGTGTATATGTGCGTGAGCGTATAGGGGGGGTGTATATGTGTGTGAGCGTATAGGGGGGGTGTATATGTGTGTGAGTGTATAGGGGGTGGGGAGTGTATCTGTGTGTGTGCGTATAGGGGGGGGGGGGTGTATCTGTGTGTGTGCGTATAGGGGGGGGGGGGGTGTATCTGTGTGTGTGCGTATAGGGGGGGGGGGGGGTGTATCTGTGTGTGTGCGTATAGGGGGGGGGGGTGTATCTGTGTGTGTGCGTATAGGGGGGGGGGTGTATCTGTGTGTGTGCGTATGGGGGGGGGGGGGGGGGGGGTGTATCTGTGTGTGTGCGTATAGGGGGGGGGGGGGTGTATCTGTGTGTGAGCGTATAGGGGGGGGGGGGGGTGTATCTGTGTGTGAGCGTATAGGGGGGGGGGTGTATCTGTGTGTGAGCGTATAGGGGGGGGTATCTGTGTGTGAGCGTATAGGGGGGCGGGGGTGTATCTATGTATGTTTATCTGTGTGTGAGCGTATAGGGGGGGGGGGGGGTGTATCTGTATATGTTTATCTGTGTGTGTGCGCGCATGTGTAGCTAGTAGTGATGCACCGATATGACATTTTTGGCAGATATCCAATATATTCCTTGCCAGAAAAGCGACACCGATATTTACGATTTTTGGGACCTTTTAACCATTCTAATACTGTCAAATAGTTAACACACACACATGGACGCAGCAGTCTACGGCACTGCATCTCAGTGCAAGAGGCGTCACTACAGTCCCTGGTTCGAATCCAGACTGTATCACATCTGGCCGTGATTGGGAGTCCCATAGGGCGGTGCAAAATTGGCCCAGCGTCGTCCGTGTTTGGCCGGGGTAGGCCATCATTGTAAATAAGAATTTGTTCTTAATTGACTTGCCTAAATGAAGGTTACACACACCACACTAACCAAAAAGTTATTTTGTTGGCATTTACACATCCCCATTACCAGTAAAACATAATCAAAACCTTTCTTTCACTTACTGTGTTTCGTTGTTCATTTGTTCAATCGTTTCATTCTCATCCAGGATACTATGGAATGCTGTTTTGGGTCTTTGCGTGTCAAATAAGCTTGTTGACCAATCAGGACCTGAATATGACAGCACGTCACATAATTTAACGCGTACATTTTTTACGTAGTTATTGCATTCATTACTATCACTTGTATTTCATGTCACAACGATTCATCGATACGTATGCTATGATGCTGGTAAAGTTGTCTCGTGCACCTACAGTGCTGGTCATTTAAAAAAAAAAAGCTAACTAGCTCATGGATGCAAACAATGTTCTTCCCCAAAAACATAGCAAAACGACATATGTTTCAGTAGCTATCGTTAGCTAGCTAGCTAACTATATAGCAAGGTGTCATCTAAAATAACCCTAATTTGTAAGACGGTTCTTATTTTATTATTGGTGGTCGGACCCATCTATGTGAAGCTAGCCACAATAAGGATTAACCACATTAGTGGACATTGCGTTTAGGCTTCAAAATGTAAGTATGTCCATTGACAGTAACGCAAATGAATACATATAGTATAATTATGCCATAATTGGAATAGATCATGCTAAACGAGGTTGGAATGTTGTTATATACAATTTTAAAAAGACAATTTGTTAATTTGACATCTGTTGAAATCACACTGGATGTATTATACTTGAGAATTGCATTGGGGTCATACTTATTTACCTGTACAGCCTTACCTATGGATTGTGGATCAATGACATGGGGTACCAGTCTACTCAGTGCCACCCAGAGAACATTTGCATCATAGCTCTTATTGCGGGACTCTGTAACAACAGTGAATTGAGCCACATTTATTGTCAACATGTGTATTGAACACTATTCCAGAGGAAAAACAATACTGCGTGGGTGTTTTGGAGTCTGATAAGTCTGAGGACGTTGGGAAAAAATATCTTGGGTATTGAGTAGACTGATACCCCATTTCATTGATCCCCAATCCTTAGGTAAAGCTGTACAGTGCAATATGAATGTCAATACACACAATAGGCTGACTGGGGAGGTGATTTCAAAGTGACAGTGCTGAGATAAGAGCTACAATGCTAATATGTGTGTAAACTCTTCACAGTTGTGTTCTTTGTCACCGAGTAGACTGATACCCCATTTCATTGCTTCACATTCCAACCTTGTTTAACATTATCTAGTCTAAATATGGCATGATTCCACAAATTGTAACCTTCTGCATCACTTACAAAGAGAGACTTTTATTTTGAAGGCAAACTAGAAATTCCACTATTGTGCCTAATCCTTATTGTGGCTACCTTCACAAAACACAACCAGGTCCTGTCGAGCGTCACTAGCCATATGAAGCTAACTGGCTGCTTATAACGTTAGCTTTAGGCAACAGGGTTAAGTAGCTGGCTAGCTGTTTATTTTCATGAACTGAAGTTCAATTTCAATAGGCGAACAACAAGTGGCTACCTAGCTGATACTTACTCACACGGATTCCTAAATCATTGCTAAGAATAATGAAAATGACTGCAGTTTCTACTGGTCATTGTTTTCAGGCTGGTTGTATTGGTGCTAGCTTAGTACCAGCTAAAGCTAGCTACCCCAGAAGTTGCGGTCGAGCAAATAATGCTTAATTCCCAATGAGGTATTGTAAACACATTGTTTGTGGCTGGTGTTTGCTTGTTTGCAGACTTTTGTACAGCTTTGACAGTGTTACTGATAGTAGTGGTGGCGTTTGGCTTGCACGTGCAAATTCAGAACACACAACATTCTATAATAGAACTGTGTTATTATACGTGTCAAATGAAAAGCTTATTTAATGCTTTAAATAGTGTTATTGTCAAATAGTGTGGTTTGATGTCTATCTTTTTTTGACACTTAAAGACCCAAACGGCATTCCATTGTATGTTGTGAAGCTAATAGCAGTGACGCTATTACTGTGAAACTCTTTTAGGGCAACGTGTACCGGTGCTCGACCAGTCGGCGAAAGCCAACATCACCCATGACAGAGAACGGTTGATTGTCAAAGGTAATGAATTCCATTATCTTGCCGTTAATGGATTTCGCCCGTGAGTTGTCTCGCTGAAATGTTCTTACTCCTTCAAATGACTGCTGGACTTGTTGACTGCTTGATCCACACAGCAGACATTGTGGGCCAGGTTAGGAATGCTGTGTTGCGCCAAATTTTACGTGCCGTCATTACGTCATGTACCTACGTTATATAGATATGCACGTCAGCTTTGACATCGGTTTTGCACCAGCGTTAAACTGGACATCGGGCCGATACCGATGTTGGCATTTTTAGCTAATATCGTCCGATTCCGATATGTTCACCGATAGGGATGCACGATATAGTAGCTAGCTAATCAAATAGCCTTTAACTGAATCAATAAGCACAGCAGTAGTAAGCAGGTTATCTTTCTCTCCTCTTTTCCACTTTGCTTTTTGGTCTCTACCTCCTGAGGTTATGAAGAGACACTGCTCACAACAGCTCAGTTAACAACCGCACAATCAGTCATATAGTGTGTGTGTGTGTGTGTTACTGTGAGATGGCCCCATGCTTTAAATAACCTCTTCTTCCTTTGTTATGGAGGACAGAGTTAACGTGTGTGTGTGTGTGTGTGTAGTGATCACTCAATCATAGAGAAGAGAAGAATCTCCTAACATCCACTCTCCCCTGCTCCCTTCTCATCTACCATTCTTCTTACTTACATTCTCATCTCTCCTATCCTTTCTCCTCACCTATAGTAGCTTAGTTTCTCTCAAGGTTTCTACCTAGGCAGGGATTTCTCACTGGCCATTGTCACCTGTGCTTCTTGGTGGAGAATTAAGCCTTGCAGCTCACAATCAATTTATCAGATTGCGTTTGATAGTGCGTCATTGACTCTTTAATCAGTAGTGTTCTTGTCCCTGGGTTTTTAAGTCAATGTATGTACCATCTGTAAACCCATACCAGTTCTCCCACTGCAGAGTGCGAGACCAGGTGGCAAAAGAAAGAATGATTTGGAGGAAAGGGGGAAGAGGGAGGTGATTTAAGTGTCAAGAGAAAAGGGTTTGTAGGCTAGTTGTTGTTTTTCACCTCACAGAGGGGTGTGCCCAGCCGCGTGTTTTTCACCTCACAGAGGGGTGTGCCCAGCCGCGTGTTTTTCACCTCACAGAGGGGTGTGCCCAGCCGCGTGTTTTTCACCTCACAGAGGGGTGTGCCCAGCCGCGTGTTTTTCACCTCACAGAGGGGTGTGCCCAGCCGCGTGTTTTTCACCTCACAGAGGGGTGTGCCCAGCCGCGTGTTTTTCACCTCACAGAGGGGTGTGCCCAGCCACGTGTTTTTCACCTCACAGAGGGGTGTGCCCAGCCGCGTGTTTTTCACCTCACAGAGGGGTGTGCCCAGCCGCGTGTTTTTCACCTCACAGAGGGGTGTGCCCAGCCACGTGTTTTTCACCTCACAGAGGGGTGTGCCCAGCCGCGTGTTTTTCACCTCACAGAGGGGTGTGCCCAGCCCCGCGTGTTTTTCACCTCACAGAGGGGTGTGCCCAGCCCCGCATGTTTTTCACCTCACAGAGGGGTGTGCCCAGCCCCGCGTGTTTTTCACCTCACAGAGGGGTGTGCCCAGCCCCGCGTGTTTTTCACCTCACAGAGGGGTGTGCCCAGCCCCGCGTGTTTTTCACCTCACAGAGGGGTGTGCCCAGCCCCGCGTGTTTTTCACCTCACAGAGGGGTGTGCCCAGCCGCGTGTTTTTCACCTCACAGAGGGGTGTGCCCAGCCCCGCGTGTTTTTCACCTCACAGAGGGGTGTGCCCAGCCGCGTGTTTTTCACCACAGAGGGGTGTGCCCAGCCGCGTGTTTTTCACCTCACAGAGGGGTGTGCCCAGCCGCGTGTTTTTCACCTCACAGAGGGGTGTGCCCAGCCCCGCGTGTTTTTCACCTCACAGAGGGGTGTGCCCAGCCCCGCGTGTTTTTCACCTCACAGAGGGGTGTGCCCAGCCGCGTGTTTTTCACCTCACAGAGGGGTGTGCCCAGCCCCGCGTGTTTTTCACCTCACAGAGGGGTGTGCCCAGCCGCGTGTTTTTCACCACAGAGGGGTGTGCCCAGCCGCGTGTTTTTCACCTCACAGAGGGGTGTGCCCAGCCGCGTGTTTTTCACCTCACAGAGGGGTGTGCCCAGCCGCGTGTTTTTCACCTCACAGAGGGGTGTGCCCAGCCACGTGTTTTTCACCACAGAGGGGTGTGCCCAGCCGCGTGTTTTTCACCTCACAGAGGGGTGTGCCCAGCCGCGTGTTTTTCACCTCACAGAGGGGTGTGCCCAGCCGCGTGTTTTTCACCTCACAGAGGGGTGTGCCCAGCCGCGTGTTTTTCACCTCACAGAGGGGTGTGCCCAGCCGCGTGTTTTTCACCTCACAGAGGGGTGTGCCCAGCCGCGTGTTTTTCACCTCACAGAGGGGTGTGCCCAGCCGCGTGTTTTTCACCTCACAGAGGGGTGTGCCCAGCCGCGTGTTTTTCACCTCACAGAGGGGTGTGCCCAGCCGCGTGTTTTTCACCCCACAGAGGGGTGTGCCCAGCCCCGCGTGTTTTTCACCTCACAGAGGGGTGTGCCCAGCCGCGTGTTTTTCACCACAGAGGGGTGTGCCCAGCCGCGTGTTTTTCACCTCACAGAGGGGTGTGCCCAGCCGCGTGTTTTTCACCTCACAGAGGGGTGTGCCCAGCCGCGTGTTTTTCACCACAGAGGGGTGTGCCCAGCCGCGTGTTTTTCACCACAGAGGGATGTGCCCAGCCGCGTGTTTTTCACCTCACAGAGGGGTGTGCCCAGCCGCGTGTTTTTCACCTCACAGAGGGGTGTGCCCAGCCGCGTGTTTTTCACCCCACAGAGGGGTGTGCCCAGCCGCGTGTTTTTCACCCCACAGAGGGGTGTGCCCAGCCGCGTGTTTTTCTATGTAATGTTGTTCCTGTGTCATCTCATTAGCTGTCTATTTTAGCAGCAGTAATGCTAATTGGCTAATGCTACAGGGAGGATGTTCACAGAGTACTGACAACGCCATATTGTAACAGTCACTTTATACGACAAAACAACTCCATGTTTTATTTTAACTGGAGAACTCTTTGTCTACACCTATTCAGCATCGTTCACACCCTCTAAAGCTTTAGCCCCACCCATCTCTTTAAGCATATCTACTAAACAACCAAAGATCTCTAGACTAAAGGCTGGTTTATACTACGGGTGTGTTCCTAAATTTAATCTGGAGTGCCAGAGTGTGCTCTCGGCATTCGTAAACTCAGAGCGTTGTCAGATTGGTCGTTGGTTAACTCAGAGCGTTGTCAGATTGGCCGTTGGTTAACTCAGAGCGTTGTCAGATTGGCCGTTGGTTAACTCAGAGCGTTGTCAGATTGGCCGTTGGTTAACTCAGAGCGTTGTCAGATTGGCCGTTGGTTAACTCAGAGCGTTGTCAGATTGGTCGTTGGTTAACTCAGAGCGTTGTCAGATTGGCCGTTGGTTAACTCAGAGCGTTGTCAGATTGGTCGTTGGTTAACTCAGAGCGTTGTCAGATTGGTCGTTGGTTAACTCAGAGCGTTGTCAGATTGGTCGTTGGTTAACTCAGAGTGTTGTCAGATTGGTCGTTGGTTAACTCAGAGCGTTGTCAGAGCGTTTCGCTCTCGGGGCGTTTTCGCTCTCGGAGCGTTCGGGGCGCACACTGGATGCTCTGGCCGAGGAGCAGGGTTGATCCAAGCTATCTGACCTAACAACAGCAGTCAAGCTTCCAACCTAACTTGCAAACTTGCTAGCTACTTCCAGATACAAATGAGAGAACACCTCACTGACCATTTTACTCTCCCTACAAGAGCTGGCTGTTTTCATGTTATCCAGAGGGTTGGTGACTGTAACTGTGCTGCTGGCAACAATTTAATAACGCTTTTTTTTGCCAACGCTTACTGACACGGGACTGACACGGGACTGACACGGGACTGACACGGGACTGACACGGGACTGACACGGGACATCCAGCTAGCCAACAGTATACTTTAACTTAAAACGAAATTAAAACGACTTTCTGGCAAAATTAGAAACGTGTAATATCTGAAAATGTAGCTATCTAGACTATCTTACCCGTATACATGGATGAACACTTCTCCCTCTCTGTCATGGATGCCATGGTTGCCCTTAGTTTGAAGATGTAATCCAGAGACAGGTTTTATACAACAGCCTTCTGTCTGTTCTCTTTCGACTCTCCATATTTGCATACGTACAAATGGCTCTCCTGTGAAGTAGTGACGCCAACATACGCCTAGCTTCCTGAAACCAGACACATATATATTTACTCTAATAAGCAAAAATATACTTCCACGACGGACAAGAAGTTTTATTTTCATTGATTGTCATCTGAGATGTGAAGTATCTCTGATGATGATGATGTGGTGTACCGGCTGTAACAACACGTGTCGTGAAGGCTACTAGGTGGTTACCGTGGCAACACAAGGGCTTTTTTTGCGAGCTGTTCAGATGGGCTTCAGAAGATTGTGTGTGTCCTAGTGTGTATAAACATTTTAGTGTCAGTGATACGTAGATAATATGCAGACAATAGAGATGTAAGATGACGCTCACCCCCTGTAATTGTGGTCCATTTCAAGCACATTGCAATGTGTGCGTCTGATAGGGGATTTGCTCAATGAGATGAGGACATTGTTCTCTTACTAAGGCTAATCCACTAGAAAGGCCTACTTCTCAAAATGAAAGGTGTGTGTGCAGACCCCAGAAGCTTTGTTTACAATGACATTACCTTTCCTACTTTTAGTTAGGTCAAAACACACACGCACACACACACACACACACACACACACACACACACACACACACACACACACACACACACACGCGCACACACACCTAAAGCTGATGTCATAATGTCAAAGAAACAACCCTGACAGTGTGTGTGTTTTCTTTGTTTCAGGGTTTCTGCTGTTCAAGGATTTTTGTTTGAATGAAATAGATGAGGCTGTACCACAGCTCAAGTTCTACGAAGAAGTGAGAGAAACACACACCTCTATCTCTGTCTGTCTCTCTCTCTCCCCTCTGTGTCTCTCTCTCTCCCCTCTGTCTCTCTCTCTCTCTCTCTCCCCTCTGTCTGTCTCTCTCCCCTCTGTCTGTCTCTCTCCCCTCTGTCTGTCTCTCTCCCCTCTGTCTGTCTCTCTCCCCTCTGTCTGTCTCTCTCCCCTCTGTCTGTCTCTCTCCCCTCTGTCTGTCTCTCTCCCCTCTGTCTACTCTCTCTCCCCTCTGTCTGTCTCTCTCTCCCCTCTGTCTGTCTCTCTCTCCCCTCTGTCTGTCTCTCTCTCCCCTATGTCTGTCTCTCTCTCCCCTATGTCTGTCTCTCTCGCTCTCCCCTATGTCTGTCTCTCTCGCTCTCCCCTATGTCTGTCTCTCTCGCTCCCCTCTGTCTGTCTCTCTCGCTCCCCTCTGTCTGTCTCTCTCGCTCCCCTCTGTCTGTCTCTCTCGCTCCCCTCTGTCTGTCTCTCCTCGCTCCCCTCTGTCTGTCTCTCTCGCTCCCCTCTGTCTGTCTCTCTCGCTCCCCTCTGTCTGTCTCTCTCGCTCCCCTCTGTCTGTCTCTCTCGCTCCCCTCTGTCTGTCTCTCTCGCTCCCCTCTGTCTGTCTCTCTCGCTCCCCTCTGTCTGTCTCTCTCGCTCCCCTCTGTCTGTCTCTCTCGCTCCCCTCTGTCTGTCTCTCTCGCTCCCCTCTGTCTGTCTCTCTCGCTCCCCTCTGTCTGTCTCTCTCGCTCCCCTCTGTCTGTCTCTATCTCTCCCCTCTGTCTGTCTCTATCTCTCCCCTCTGTCTGTCTCTATCTCTCCCCTCTGTCTGTCTCTATCTCTCCCCTCTGTCTGTCTCTATCTCTCCCCTCTGTCTGTCTCTCTCCCTCCCCCCTCTCTGTCTCTCTCCCCTCTGTCTCTCTCTCTCTCTCCCCTCTGTCTCTCTCTCTCTCCCCTCTGTCTCTCTCTCTCCCCTCTGTCTGTCTCTCTCTCTCCCCTCTGTCTGTCTCTCTCCCTCCCCCCTCTCTGTCTCTCTCCCCCCTCTCTGTCTCTCTCCCCTCTGTCTCTCTCTCTCTCTCCTCTGTCTCTCTCTCTCTCCCCTCTGTCTCTCTCTCTCCCCTCTGTCTGTCTCTCTCTCCCCTATGTCTGTCTCTCTCTCCCCTATGTCTGTCTCTCTCTCCCCTATGTCTGTCTCTCTCTCCCCTATGTCTGTCTCTCTCGCTCTCCCCTATGTCTGTCTCTCTCGCTCTCCCCTATGTCTGTCTCTCTCGCTCCCCTCTGTCTGTCTCTCTCGCTCCCCTCTGTCTGTCTCTCTCGCTCCCCTCTGTCTGTCTCTCTCGCTCCCCTCTGTCTGTCTCTCTCGCTCCCCTCTGTCTGTCTCTCTCGCTCCCCTCTGTCTGTCTCTCTCGCTCCCCTCTGTCTGTCTCTCTCGCTCCCCTCTGTCTGTCTCTCTCGCTCCCCTCTGTCTGTCTCTCTCGCTCTCCTCTGTCTGTCTCTATCTCTCCCCCCTCTCTGTCTCTCTCCCCTCTGTCTCTCTCTCTCTCCCCTCTGTCTCTCTCTCTCTCCCCTCTGTCTCTCTCTCTCTCCCCTCTGTCTGTCTCTCTCCCTCCCCCCTCTCTGTCTCTCTCCCCTCTGTCTCTCTCTCTCTCCCCTCTGTCTCTCTCTCTCTCCCCTCTGTCTCTCTCTCTCTCCCCTCTGTGTCTCTCTCTCCCCTCTGTGTGTCTCTCTCTCCCCTCTGTGTGTCTCTCTCTCCCCTCTGTGTGTCTCTCTTCTCTCTCCTCTCTGTCTCACTCTCTCCCTCTGTCTCTCACTCTCTCAATCTGTCTCTCCCTTTCTGTCTCGTTCTCTCCCTCCCTGTCTCGCTCTCTCCCTCTCTGTCTCGCTCTCTCCCTTTCTGTCTCGCTCTCTACCTCTCTGTCTCTCCCTCTCCCCTCTGTCTCTCTCTCCCTCCCCTCTGTCTCTCTCTCTCTCCCCTCTGCCTCTCTCTCTCCCCTCTGTCTCTCTCTCTCTCTCTCCCCTCTCTCTCTCTCTCTCTCTCTCCCCTCTCTCTCTCTCTCTCTCTCTCTCCCCTCTCTCTCTCTCTCTCTCTCTCCCCTCTGTCTCTCTCTCTCTCTCCCCTCTGTCTCTCTCTCTCCCCTCTGTCTGTCTCTCTCTCTCTGCCCCCTCTGTGTCTGTCTCTCTCTCTCTGCCCCCTCTGTGTGTCTCTTTCTCTGCCCCCTCTGTGTCTCTCTCTCTCTCCCTCTCCCCTCTGTGTGTCTCTCTCTCTCCCCTCTGTCTCACTCTCTCCCTTTCTGTCTCGCTCTCTCCCTTTCTGTCTCGCTCTCTCCCTCTCTGTCTCGCCCTCTCTGTCTCGCTCTCTCCCTTTCTGTCTAGCTCTCTCCCTTTCTGTCTCGCTCTCTACCTCTCTGTCTCTCCCTCTCCCCTCTGTCTGTCTCTCTCCCTCCCCTCTGTCTGTCTCTCTCCCTCCCCTCTGTCTGTCTCTCTCCCTCCCCTCTGTCTGTCTCTCTCCCTCCCCTCTGTCTGTCTCTCCCTCCCCTCTGTCTGTCTCTCTCTCCCCTCTGCCTCGCTCTCTCCCTTTCTGTCTCGCTCTCTCCCTTTCTGTCTCGCTCTCTCCCTCTCTGTCTCGCCCTCTCTGTCTCGCTCTCTCCCTCTCTGTCTCGCTCTCTCCCTCTCTGTCTCGCTCCCTCTCCCTCTCTGTCTCGCTCTCTCCCTCTCTGTCTCGCTCTCTCCCTCTCTGTCTCGCTCTCTCCCTCTCTGTCTCGCTCTCTCCCTCTCTGTCTCGCTCTCTCCCTCTCTGTCTCGCTCTCTCCCCTCTCTGTCCTCCGCTCTCTGTCTCGCCCTCTCCCCTCTGTCTCTCCCTCTCTGTCTCGCTCTCTCCCTTTCTGTCTCGCTCTCTCCCTTTCTGTCTCGCTCTCTCCCTTTCTGTCTCGCTCTCTCCCTTTCTGTCTCGCTCTCTCCCTCTCTGTCTCGCTCTCTCCCTTTCTGTCTCGCTCTCTCCCTCTCTGTCTCGCTCTCTCTGTCTCGCTCTCTCCCTCTCTGTCTCGCTCTCTCCCTTTCTGTCTCGCTCTCTCCCTTTCTGTCTCGCTCTCTCCCTCTCTGTCTCGCTCTCTCCCTCTGTCTCGCTCTCTCCCTCTCTGTCTCGCTCTCTCCCTTTCTGTCTCGCTCTCTCCCTTTCTGTCTCGCTCTCTCCCTTTCTGTCTCGCTCTCTCCTTTTCTGTCTCGCTCTCTCCCTTTCTGTCTCGCTCTCTCCCTTTCTGTCTCGCTCTCTCCCTCTTTGTCTCGCTCTCTCCCTCTCTGTCTCGCTCTCTCCCTCTCTGTCTCGCTCTCTCCCTTTCTGTCTCGCTCTCTCCCTTGCTGTCTCGCTCTCTCCCTTTCTGTCTCGCTCTCTCCCTTTCTGTCTCGCTCTCTCCCTTGCTGTCTCGCTCATCCCTTTCTGTCTCGCTCTCTCCCTTGCTGTCTCGCTCTCTCCCTTGCTGTCTCGCTCTCTCCCTCGCTGTCTCGCTCTCTCCCTCTCTGTCTCGCTCTCTCCCTCTCTGTCTCGCTCTCTCCCCTCTCTGTCTCGCTCTCTCCCTCTCTGTCTCGCTCTCTCCCTTTCTGTCTCGCTCTCTCCCTTTCTGTCCTCGCTCTCTCCCTTTCTGTCTCGCTCTCTCCCTTCTGTCTCGCTCTCTCCCTTTCTGTCTCGCTCTCTCCCTCTCTGTCTCGCTCTCTCCCTCTCTGTCTCGCTCTCTCCCTCTCTGTCTCGCTCTCTCCCTCTCTGTCTCGCTCTCTCCCTCTCTGTCTCGCTCTCTCCCTCTCTGTCTCGCTCTCTCCCTTTCTGTCTCGCTCTCTCCCTTTCTGTCTCGCTCTTTCCCTTACTGTCTCGCTCTCTCCCTTTCTGTCTCGCTCTCTCCCTCTCTGTCTCGCTCTCTCCCTCTCTGTCTCGCTCTCTCCCTCCCTCTCTGTCTCGCTCTCTCCCTCTCTGTCTCGCTCTCTCCCTTTCTGTCTCGCTCTCTCCCTTTCTGTCTCGCTCTCTCCCTTTCTGTCTCGCTCTCTCTTTCTGTCTCGCTCTCTCCCTTTCTGTCTCGCTCTCTCCCTCTCTGTCTCGCTCTCTCCCTCTCTGTCTCGCTCTCTCCCTCTCTGTCTCGCTCTCTCCCTCTCTGTCTCGCTCTCTCCCTCTCTGTCTCGCTCTCTCCCTCTCTGTCTCGCTCTCTCCCTCTCTGTCTCGCTCTCTCCCTCTCTGTCTCGCTCTCTCCCTCTCTGTCTCGCTCTCTCCCTCGCTGTCTCGCTCTCTCCCTCGCTGTCTCGCTCTCTCCCTCGCTGTCTCGCTCTCCTCCCTCTGTCTCGCTCTCTCCCTCTCTGTCTCGCTCTCTCCCTCTCTGTCTCGCTCTCTCCCTCTCTGTCTCGCTCTCTCCCTCTCTGTCTCGCTCTCTCCCTTTCTGTCTCGCTCTCTCCCTTTCTGTCTCGCTCTCTCCCTCTCTGTCTCGCTCTCTCCCTCTCTGTCTCGCTCTCTCCCTCTCTGTCTCGCTCTCTCCCTTTCTGTCTCGCTCTCTCCCTCTCTGTCTCGCTCTCCCCCTCTCTGTCTCGCTCTCTCCCTTTCTGTCTCGCTCTCTCCCTCTCTGTCTCGCTCTCTCCCTCTCTGTCTCGCTCTCTCCCTTTCTGTCTCGCTCTCTCCCTCGCTGTCTCGCTCTCTCCCTCGCTGTCTCGCTCTCTCCCTCTCTGTCTCGCTCTCTCCCTGTCTGTCTCGCTCTCTCCCTCTCTGTCTCGCTCTCGCCCTTTCTGTCTCGCTCTCGCCCTTTCTGTCTCGCTCTCGCCCTTTCTGTCTCGCTCTCTCGCCCTTTCTGTCTCGCTCTCCGCCCCTTTCTGTCTCGCTCTCGCCCTTTCTGTCTCGCTCTCGCCCTTTCTGTCTCGCTCTCTCCCTCCCTCTCTGTCTCGCTCTCTCCCTCCCTCTCTGTCTCGCTCTCTCCCTCCCTCTCTGTCTCGCTCTCTCCCTTTCTGTCTCGCTCTCTCCCTTTCTGTCTCGCTCTCTCCCTCTCTGTCTCGCTCTCTCCCTCTCTGTCTCGCTCTCTCCCTCGCTGTCTCGCTCTCTCCCTCTCTGTCTCGCTCTCTCCCTTTCTGTCTCGCTCTCTCCCTTTCTGTCTCGCTCTCTCCCTTTCTGTCTCGCTCTCTCCCTTTCTGTCTCGCTCTCTCCCTTTCTGTCTCGCTCTCTCCCTCTCTGTCTCGCTCTCTCCCTCTCTGTCTCGCTCTCTCCCTCTCTGTCTCGCTCTCTCCCTCTCTGTCTCGCTCTCTCCCTTTGTCTCGCTCTCTCCCTCTCTGTCTCGCTCTCTCCCTCTCTGTCTCGCTCTCTCCCTCTCTGTCTCGCTCTCTCCCTCTCTGTCTCGCTCTCTCCCTCTCTGTCTCGCTCTCTCCCTCTCTGTCTCTCTCTCTCTCCCTCTCTGTCTCGCTCTCTCCCTCTCTGTCTCGCTCTCTCCCTCTCTGTCTCGCTCTCTCCCTTTCTGTCTCGCTCTCTCCCTTTCTGTCTCGCTCTCTCCCTTTCTGTCTCGCTCTCTCCCTTTCTGTCTCGCTCTCGCCCTTTCTGTCTCGCTCTCGCCCTTTCTGTCTCGCTCTAGCCCTTTCTGTCTCGCTCTAGCCCTTTCTGTCTCGCTCTCGCCCTTTCTGTCTCGCTCTCGCCCTTTCTGTCTCGCTCTCTCCCTCCCTTTCTGTCTCGCTCTCTCCCTCTCTGTCTCGCTCTCGCCCCTCTCTGTCTCGCTCTCGCCCTCTCTGTCTCGCTCTCTCCCTCTCTGTCTCGCTCTCTCCCTCTCTGTCTCGCTCTCTCCCTCTCTGTCTCGCTCTCTCCCTCTCTGTCTCGCTCTCTCCCTCTCTGTCTCGCCCTCTCTGTCTCGCCCTCTCTGTCTCGCTCTCTCCCTCTCTGTCTCGCGCTCTCTCCCTTTCTGTCTCGCTCTCTCCTTTTCTGTCTCGCTCTCTCCCTCTCTGTCTCGCTCTCTCCCTCTCTGTCTCGCTCTCTCCCTCTCTGTCTCGCTCTCTCCCTTTCTGTCTCGTTCTCTCCCTTTCTGTCTCGCTCTCTCCCTTTCTGTCTCGCTCTCTCCCCTTTCTGTCTCGCTCTCTCCCTTTCTGTCTCGCTCTCGCCCTTTCTGTCTCGCTCTCCTCCCTTTCTGTCTCGCTCTCTCCCTTTCTGTCTCGCTCTCGCCCTTTCTGTCTCGCTCTCTCCCTTTCTGTCTCGCTCTCTCCCTTTCTGTCTCGCTCTCTCCCTCCCTCTCTGTCTCGCTCTCTCCCTCCCTCTCTGTCTCGCTCTCTCCCTCCCTCTCTGTCTCGCTCTCTCCCCTCCCTCTCTGTCTCGCTCTCCTCCCCTCTCTGTCTCGCTCTCTCCCTCTCTGTCTCGCTCTCTCCCTCTCTGTCTCGCTCTCTCCCTTTCTGTCTCGCTCTCTCCCTTTCTGTCTCGCTCTCTCCCTCTCTGTCCTCGCTCTCTCCCTCGCTGTCTCGCTCTCTCCCTCTCTGTCTCGCTCTCTCCCTCGCTGTCTCGCTCTCTCCCTCGCTGTCTCGCTCTCTCCCTCGCTGTCTCGCTCTCTCCCTTGCTGTCCTCGCTCTCTACCTCTCTGTCTCTCCCTCTCCCCCTCTGTCTCTCTCTCCCTCCCCTCTGTCTCTCTCTCTCCCTCCCCTCTGTCTCTCTCTCTCTCCCCTCTGCCTCTCTCTCTCCCCTCTGTCTCTCTCTCTCTCCCCTCTGTCTCTCTCTCTCTCCCCTCTGTCTCTCTCTCTCTGCCCCCTCTGTGTCTCTCTCTCCCCTCTCTGTGTCTCTCTCTCCCCTCTGTGTGTCTCTCTCTCCCCCTCTGTGTGTCTCTCTTCTCTCTCCTCTCTGTCTCACTCTCTCCCTCTGTCTCTCACTCTCTCAATCTGTCTCTCCCTTTCTGTCTCGTTCTCTCCCTCCCTGTCTCGCTCTCTCCCTCTCTGTCTCGCTCTCTCCCTTTCTGTCTCGCTCTCTACCTCTCTGTCT
>NC_074685.1:6794710-6817210 GCF_029448725.1 Salvelinus fontinalis
CTCTCTCTCCCCCTCTGTGTGTCTCTCTCTCTCCCCTCTGTGTCCCTCTCTCTCTCCCTCTGTGTGTCTCTCTTCTCTCTCCTCTCTGTCTCACTCTCTCCCTCTGTCTCTCACTCTCTCAATCTGTCTCTCCCTTTCTGTCTCGTTCTCTCCCTCCCTGTCTCGCTCTCTCCCTCTCTGTCTCGCTCTCTCCCTTTCTGTCTCGCTCTCTACCTCTCTGTCTCTCCCTCTCCCCTCTGTCTCTCTCTCCCTCCCCTCTGTCTCTCTCTCTCTCCCCTCTGCCTCTCTCTCTCCCCCTCTGTCTCTCTCTCCTCTCTCTCCCCTCTCTCTCTCTCTCTCTCTCTCCCCTCTCTCTCTCTCTCTCTCTCTCCTCCCCGCTCTCGCTCTCTCTCTCTCTCCCCTCTGGTCTCTCTCTCTCTCCTCTCCTCTGTCTCTCTCTCTCCCCTCTGTCTGTCTCTCTCTCTCTGCCCCCTCTGTGTCTGTCTCTCTCTCTCTGCCCCCCTCTGTGTGTCTCTTTCTCCTGCCCCCCTCTGTGTCTCTCTCTCTCTCTCCCTCTCCCCCTCTGTGTGTCTCTCTCTCTCCCCTCTGTCTCACCTCTCTCTCCCTTTCTGTCTCGCTCTCCCTCCCTTTTCTGTCTCGCTCTCCTCCCTCTCTGTCTCGCCCTCTCTGTCTCAGCTCTCTCCCTTTCTGTCTAGCTCTCTCCCTTTCTGTCTCGCCTCTCTACCTCTCTGTCTCTCCCTCTCCCCTCTGTCTGTCTCTCTCCCTCCCCTCTGTCTGTCTCTCCTCCCCTCCCCTCTGTCTGTCTCTGTCCCTCCCCTCTGTCTGTCCTCCCTCTTTCTGTCCCTCCCCTCTGTCTGTCTCTCCCTCCCCTCTGTCTGTCTCTCTCTCCCCTCTGCCTCGCTCTCTCCCTTTCTGTCCTCGCTCATCTCCCTTTCTGTCTCGCTCTCTCCCTCTCTGTCTCGCCCTCTCTGTCTCGCTCTCTCCCTCTCTGTCTCGCTCTCTCCCTCTCTGTCTCGCTCTCCTCTCCCTCTCTGTCTCGCTCTCTCCCCTCTCTGTCTCGCTCTCCTCCCTCTCTGTCTCGCTCTCTCCCTCTCTGTCTCGCTCTCCTCCCCTCTCTGTCTCGCTCTCTCCCTCTCTGTCTCGCTCTCCTCCCCTCTCTGTCTCGCTCTCTGTCTCGCCCTCTCCCCTCTGTCTCTCCCTCTCTGTCTCGCTCTCTCCCTTTCTGTCTCGCTCTCTCCCTTTCTGTCTCGCTCTCTCCCCTTTCTGTCTCGCTCTCTCCCTTTCCTGTCTCGCTCTCCTCCCTCTCTGTCTCGCTCTCCCCCTTTCTGTCTCGCTCTCCTCCCTCTCTGTCTCGCTCTCCTCTGTCCTCGCTCTCCTCCCTCTCTGTCCTCCGCTCTCTCCCTTTCTGGTCTCGCTCTCTCCCTTTCTGTCTCGCTCCTCTCCCTCTCTGTCTCGCTCTCTCCCCTCTGTCTCGCTCTCTCCCTCTCTGTCTCGCTCTCTTCCCTTTCTGTCTCGCTCTCTCCCTTTCTGTCTCGCTCTCTCCCTTTCTGTCTCGCTCTCTCCTTTTCTGTCTCGCTCTCTCCCTTTCTGTCTCGCTCTCTCCCTTTCTGTCTCGCTCTCTCCCTCTTTGTCTCGCTCTCTCCCTCTCTGTCTCGCTCTCTCCCTCTCTGTCTCGCTCTCTCCCTTTCTGTCTCGCTCTCTCCCTTGCTGTCTCGCTCTCTCCCTTTCTGTCTCGCTCTCTCCCTTTCTGTCTCGCTCTCTCCCTTGCTGTCTCGCTCATTCCCTTTCTGTCTCGCTCTCTCCTCCCTTGCTGTCTCGCTCTCTCCCTTGCTGTCTCGCTCTCTCCCTCGCTGTCTCGCTCTCTCCCTCTCTGTCTCGCTCTCTCCCTCTCTGTCTCGCTCTCTCCCTCTCTCTGTCTCGCTCTCTCCCTCTCTGTCTCGCTCTCTCCCTTTCTGTCTCGCTCTCTCCCTTTCTGTCTCGCTCTCTCCCTTTCTGTCTCGCTCTCTCCCTTTCTGTCTCGCTCTCTCCCTTTCTGTCTCGCTCTCTCCCTCTCTGTCTCGCTCTCTCCCTCTCTGTCTCGCTCTCTCCCTCTCTGTCTCGCTCTCTCCCTCTCTGTCTCGCTCTCTCCCTCTCTGTCTCGCTCTCTCCCTCTCTGTCTCGCTCTCTCCCTTTCTGTCTCGCTCTCTCCCTTTCTGTCTCGCTCTTTCCCTTACTGTCTCGCTCTCTCCCTTTCTGTCTCGCTCTCTCCCTCTCTGTCTCGCTCTCTCCCTCTCTGTCTCGCTCTCTCCCTCCCTCTCTGTCTCGCTCTCTCCCTCTCTGTCTCGCTCTCTCCCTTTCTGTCTCGCTCTCTCCCTTTCTGTCTCGCTCTCTCCCTTTCTGTCTCGCTCTCTCTTTCTGTCTCGCTCTCTCCCTTTCTGTCTCGCTCTCTCCCTCTCTGTCTCGCTCTCTCCCTCTCTGTCTCGCTCTCTCCCTCTCTGTCTCGCTCTCTCCCTCTCTGTCTCGCTCTCTCCCTCTCTGTCTCGCTCTCTCCCTCTCTGTCTCGCTCTCTCCCTCTCTGTCTCGCTCTCTCCCTCTCTGTCTCGCTCTCTCCCTCTCTGTCTCGCTCTCTCCCTCGCTGTCTCGCTCTCTCCCTCGCTGTCTCGCTCTCTCCCTCGCTGTCTCGCTCTCTCCCTCTGTCTCGCTCTCTCCCTCTCTGTCTCGCTCTCTCCCTCTCTGTCTCGCTCTCTCCCTCTCTGTCTCGCTCTCTCCCTCTCTGTCTCGCTCTCTCCCTTTCTGTCTCGCTCTCTCCCTTTCTGTCTCGCTCTCTCCCTCTCTGTCTCGCTCTCTCCCTCTCTGTCTCGCTCTCTCCCTCTCTGTCTCGCTCTCTCCCTTTCTGTCTCGCTCTCTCCCTCTCTGTCTCGCTCTCCCCCTCTCTGTCTCGCTCTCTCCCTTTCTGTCTCGCTCTCTCCCTCTCTGTCTCGCTCTCTCCCTCTCTGTCTCGCTCTCTCCCTTTCTGTCTCGCTCTCTCCCTCGCTGTCTCGCTCTCTCCCTCTCTGTCTCGCTCTCTCCCTCTCTGTCTCGCTCTCTCCCTGTCTGTCTCGCTCTCTCCCTCTCTGTCTCGCTCTCGCCCTTTCTGTCTCGCTCTCGCCCTTTCTGTCTCGCTCTCGCCCTTTCTGTCTCGCTCTCGCCCTTTCTGTCTCGCTCTCGCCCTTTCTGTCTCGCTCTCGCCCTTTCTGTCTCGCTCTCGCCGCTCCTCTTCTGTCTCCGCTCTCGCCCTTTCTGTCTCGCTCTCTCCCTCCCTCTCTGTCTCGCTCTCTCCCCTCCCTCTCTGTCTCGCTCTCTCCCTCCCTCTCTGTCTCGCTCTCTCCCTTTCTGTCTCGCTCTCTCCCTTTCTGTCTCGCTCTCTCCCTCTCTGTCTCGCTCTCTCCCTCTCTGTCTCGCTCTCTCCCTCGCTGTCTCGCTCTCTCCCTCTCTGTCTCGCTCTCTCCCTTTCTGTCTCGCTCTCTCCCCTTTCTGTCTCGCTCTCTCCCTTTCTGTCTCGCTCTCTCCCTTTCTGTCTCGCTCTCTCCCTTTCTGTCTCGCTCTCTCCCTCTCTGTCTCGCTCTCTCCCTCTCTGTCTCGCTCTCTCCCTCTCTGTCTCGCTCTCTCCCTCTCTGTCTCGCTCTCTCCCTTTGTCTCGCTCTCTCCCTCTCTGTCTCGCTCTCTCCCTCTCTGTCTCGCTCTCTCCCTCTCTGTCTCGCTCTCTCCCTCTCTGTCTCGCTCTCTCCCTCTCTGTCTCGCTCTCTCCCTCTCTGTCTCGCTCTCTCCCTCTCTGTCTCGCTCTCTCCCTCTCTGTCTCGCTCTCTCCCTCTCTGTCTCGCTCTCTCCCTTTCTGTCTCGCTCTCTCCCTTTCTGTCTCGCTCTCTCCCTTTCTGTCTCGCTCTCTCCCTTTCTGTCTCGCTCTCGCCCTTTCTGTCTCGCTCTCGCCCTTTCTGTCTCGCTCTAGCCCTTTCTGTCTCGCTCTAGCCCTTTCTGTCTCGCTCTCGCCCTTTCTGTCTCGCTCTCGCCCTTTCTGTCTCGCTCTCTCCCTCCCTTTCTGTCTCGCTCTCTCCCTCTCTGTCTCGCTCTCGCCCTCTCTGTCTCGCTCTCGCCCTCTCTGTCTCGCTCTCTCCCTCTCTGTCTCGCTCTCTCCCTCTCTGTCTCGCTCTCTCCCTCTCTGTCTCGCTCTCTCCCTCTCTGTCTCGCTCTCTCCCTCTCTGTCTCGCCCTCTCTGTCTCGCCCTCTCTGTCTCGCTCTCTCCCTCTCTGTCTCGCGCTCTCTCCCTTTCTGTCTCGCTCTCTCCTTTTCTGTCTCGCTCTCTCCCTCTCTGTCTCGCTCTCTCCCTCTCTGTCTCGCTCTCTCCCTCTCTGTCTCGCTCTCTCCCTTTCTGTCTCGTTCTCTCCCTTTCTGTCTCGCTCTCTCCCTTTCTGTCTCGCTCTCTCCCTTTCTGTCTCGCTCTCTCCCTTTCTGTCTCGCTCTCGCCCTTTCTGTCTCGCTCTCTCCCTTTCTGTCTCGCTCTCTCCCTTTCTGTCTCGCTCTCGCCCTTTCTGTCTCGCTCTCTCCCTTTCTGTCTCGCTCTCTCCCTTTCTGTCTCGCTCTCTCCCTCCCTCTCTGTCTCGCTCTCTCCCTCCCTCTCTGTCTCGCTCTCTCCCTCCCTCTCTGTCTCGCTCTCTCCCTCCCTCTCTGTCTCGCTCTCTCCCTCTCTGTCTCGCTCTCTCCCTCTCTGTCTCGCTCTCTCCCTCTCTGTCTCGCTCTCTCCCTTTCTGTCTCGCTCTCTCCCTTTCTGTCTCGCTCTCTCCCTCTCTGTCTCGCTCTCTCCCTCGCTGTCTCGCTCTCTCCCTCTCTGTCTCGCTCTCTCCCTCGCTGTCTCGCTCTCTCCCTCGCTGTCTCGCTCTCTCCCTCGCTGTCTCGCTCTCTCCCTTGCTGTCTCGCTCTCTACCTCTCTGTCTCTCCCTCTCCCCTCTGTCTCTCTCTCCCTCCCCTCTGTCTCTCTCTCCCTCCCCTCTGTCTCTCTCTCTCTCCCCTCTGCCTCTCTCTCTCCCCTCTGTCTCTCTCTCTCTCCCCTCTGTCTCTCTCTCTCTCCCCTCTGTCTCTCTCTCTCTGCCCCCTCTGTGTCTCTCTCTCCCCTCTGTGTGTCTCTCTCTCCCCTCTGTGTGTCTCTCTCTCCCCTCTGTGTGTCTCTCTTCTCTCTCCTCTCTGTCTCACTCTCTCCCTCTGTCTCTCACTCTCTCAATCTGTCTCTCCCTTTCTGTCTCGTTCTCTCCCTCCCTGTCTCGCTCTCTCCCTCTCTGTCTCGCTCTCTCCCTTTCTGTCTCGCTCTCTACCTCTCTGTCTCTCCCTCTCCCCTCTGTCTCTCTCTCCCTCCCCTCTGTCTCTCTCTCTCTCCCCTCTGCCTCTCTCTCTCCCCTCTGTCTCTCTCTCTCTCTCTCCCCTCTCTCTCTCTCTCTCTCTCTCTCCCCTCTCTCTCTCTCTCTCTCTCTCCCCTCTCTCTCTCTCTCTCTCTCTCCCCTCTGTCTCTCTCTCTCCCCTCTGTCTGTCTCTCTCTCTCTGCCCCCTCTGTGTCTGTCTCTCTCTCTCTGCCCCCTCTGTGTGTCTCTTTCTCTGCCCCCTCTGTGTCTCTCTCTCTCTCCCTCTCCCCTCTGTGTGTCTCTCTCTCTCCCCTCTGTCTCACTCTCTCCCTTTCTGTCTCGCTCTCTCCCTTTCTGTCTCGCTCTCTCCCTCTCTGTCTCGCCCTCTCTGTCTCGCTCTCTCCCTTTCTGTCTAGCTCTCTCCCTTTCTGTCTCGCTCTCTACCTCTCTGTCTCTCCCTCTCCCCTCTGTCTGTCTCTCTCCCTCCCCTCTGTCTGTCTCTCTCCCTCCCCTCTGTCTGTCTCTCTCCCTCCCCTCTGTCTGTCTCTCTCCCTCCCCTCTGTCTGTCTCTCCCTCCCCTCTGTCTGTCTCTCTCTCCCCTCTGCCTCGCTCTCTCCCTTTCTGTCTCGCTCTCTCCCTTTCTGTCTCGCTCTCTCCCTCTCTGTCTCGCCCTCTCTGTCTCGCTCTCTCCCTCTCTGTCTCGCTCTCTCCCTCTCTGTCTCGCTCTCTCCCTCTCTGTCTCGCTCTCTCCCTCTCTGTCTCGCTCTCTCCCTCTCTGTCTCGCTCTCTCCCTCTCTGTCTCGCTCTCTCCCTCTCTGTCTCGCTCTCTCCCTCTCTGTCTCGCTCTCTGTCTCGCCCTCTCCCTCTGTCTCTCCCTCTCTGTCTCGCTCTCTCCCTTTCTGTCTCGCTCTCTCCCTTTCTGTCTCGCTCTCTCCCTTTCTGTCTCGCTCTCTCCCTTTCTGTCTCGCTCTCTCCCTCTCTGTCTCGCTCTCTCCCTCTCTGTCTCGCTCTCTCCCTCTCTGTCTCGCTCTCTCCCTCTCTGTCTCGCTCTCTCCCTCTCTGTCTCGCTCTCTCCCTCTCTGTCTCGCTCTCTCCCTCTCTGTCTCGCTCTCTCCCTCTCTGTCTCGCTCTCTCCCTCTCTGTCTCGCTCTCTCCCTTTCTGTCTCGCTCTCTCCCTTTCTGTCTCGCTCTCTCCCTCTCTGTCTCGCTCTCTCCCTCTGTCTCGCTCTCTCCCTCTCTGTCTCGCTCTCTCCCTTTCTGTCTCGCTCTCTCCCTTTCTGTCTCGCTCTCTCCTTTTCTGTCTCGCTCTCTCCCTTTCTGTCTCGCTCTCTCCCTTTCTGTCTCGCTCTCTCCCTCTTTGTCTCGCTCTCTCCCTCTCTGTCTCGCTCTCTCCCTCTCTGTCTCGCTCTCTCCCTCTCTGTCTCGCTCTCTCCCTTTCTGTCTCGCTCTCTCCCTTGCTGTCTCGCTCTCTCCCTTTCTGTCTCGCTCTCTCCCTTTCTGTCTCGCTCTCTCCCTTGCTGTCTCGCTCATCCCTTTCTGTCTCGCTCTCTCCCTTGCTGTCTCGCTCTCTCCCTTGCTGTCTCGCTCTCTGCCTCGCTGTCTCGCTCTCTCCCTCTCTGTCTCGCTCTCTCCCTCTCTGTCTCGCTCTCTCCCTCTCTGTCTCGCTCTCTCCCTTTCTGTCTCGCTCTCTCCCTTTCTGTCTCGCTCTCTCCCTTTCTGTCTCGCTCTCTCACTTTCTGTCTCGCTCTCTCCCTTTCTGTCTCGCTCTCTCCCTTTCTGTCTCGCTCTCTCCCTCTCTGTCTCGCTCTCTCCCTCTCTGTCTCGCTCTCTCCCTCTCTGTCTCGCTCTCTCCCTCTCTGTCTCGCTCTCTCCCTCTCTGTCTCGCTCTCTCCCTCTCTGTCTCGCTCTCTCCCTCTCTGTCTCGCTCTCTCCCTCTCTGTCTCGCTCTCTCCCTTTCTGTCTCGCTCTCTCCCTTTCTGTCTCGCTCTCTCCCTTTCTGTCTCGCTCTCTCCCTCTCTGTCTCGCTCTCTCCCTCCCTCTCTGTCTCGCTCTCTCCCTCCCTCTCTGTCTCGCTCTCTCCCTCTCTGTCTCGCTCTCTCCCTTTCTGTCTCGCTCTCTCCCTCTCTGTCTCGCTCTCTCCCTTTCTGTCTCGCTCTCTCCCTCTCTGTCTCGCTCTCTCCCTCTCTGTCTCGCTCTCTCCCTCTCTGTCTCGCTCTCTCCCTTTCTGTCTCGCTCTCTCCCTTTCTGTCTCGCTCTCTCCCTCTCTGTCTCGCTCTCTCCCTCTCTGTCTCGCTCTCTCCCTCTCTGTCTCGCTCTCTCCCTCTCTGTCTCGCTCTCTCCCTTTCTGTCTCGCTCTCTCCCTTTCTGTCTCGCTCTCTCCTTTTCTGTCTCGCTCTCTCCCTTTCTGTCTCGCTCTCTCCCTTTCTGTCTCGCTCTCTCCCTCTTTGTCTCGCTCTCTCCCTCTCTGTCTCGCTCTCTCCCTCGCTGTCTCGCTCTCTCCCTTTCTGTCTCGCTCTCTCCCTTTCTGTCTCGCTCTCTCCCTTGCTGTCTCGCTCATCCCTTTCTGTCTCGCTCTCTCCCTTGCTGTCTCGCTCTCTCCCTTGCTGTCTCGCTCTCTCCCTCGCTGTCTCGCTCTCTCCCTCTCTGTCTCGCTCTCTCCCTCTCTGTCTCGCTCTCTCCCTCTCTGTCTCGCTCTCTCCCTTTCTGTCTCGCTCTCTCCCTTTCTGTCTCGCTCTCTCCCTTTCTGTCTCGCTCTCTCCCTTTCTGTCTCGCTCTCTCCCTTTCTGTCTCGCTCTCTCCCTTTCTGTCTCGCTCTCTCCCTCTCTGTCTCGCTCTCTTCCTCTCTGTCTCGCTCTCTCCCTCTGTCTCGCTCTCTCCCTCTCTGTC
The DNA here is from genome assembly GCF_029448725.1 of Salvelinus fontinalis. Lineage (NCBI taxonomy): Eukaryota > Metazoa > Chordata > Actinopteri > Salmoniformes > Salmonidae > Salvelinus > Salvelinus fontinalis. The sequence goes on from NC_074685.1 coordinate 6,802,942, forward strand.
TCGCTCTCTCCCTCTCTGTCTCGCTCTCTCCCTCTCTGTCTCGCTCTCTCCCTCTCTGTCTCGCTCTCTCCCTCTCTGTCTCGCTCTCTCCCTTTCTGTCTCGCTCTCTCCCTTTCTGTCTCGCTCTTTCCCTTTCTGTCTCGCTCTCTCCCTTTCTGTCTCGCTCTCTCCCTCTCTGTCTCGCTCTCTCCCTCCCTCTCTGTCTCGCTCTCTCCCTCCCTCTCTGTCTCGCTCTCTCCCTTTCTGTCTCGCTCTCTCCCTTTCTGTCTCGCTCTCTCCCTTTCTGTCTCGCTCTCTCCCTTTCTGTCTCGCTCTCTCTTTCTGTCTCGCTCTCTCCCTCTCTGTCTCGCTCTCTCCCTCTCTGTCTCGCTCTCTCCCTCTCTGTCTCGCTCTCTCCCTCTCTGTCTCGCTCTCTCCCTCTCTGTCTCGCTCTCTCCCTCTCTGTCTCGCTCTCTCCCTCTCTGTCTCGCTCTCTCCCTCGCTGTCTCGCTCTCTCCCTCGCTGTCTCGCTCTCTCCCTCGCTGTCTCGCTCTCTCCCTCTGTCTCGCTCTCTCCCTCTCTGTCTCGCTCTCTCCCTCTCTGTCTCGCTCTCTCCCTCTCTGTCTCGCTCTCTCCCTTTCTGTCTCGCTCTCTCCCTTTCTGTCTCGCTCTCTCCCTCTCTGTCTCGCTCTCTCCCTCTCTGTCTCGCTCTCTCCCTCTCTGTCTCGCTCTCTCCCTCTCTGTCTCGCTCTCTCCCTTTCTGTCTCGCTCTCTCCCTCTCTGTCTCGCTCTCTCCCTCTCTGTCTCGCTCTCTCCCTTTCTGTCTCGCTCTCTCCCTCTCTGTCTCGCTCTCTCCCTCTCTGTCTCGCTCTCTCCCTTTCTGTCTCGCTCTCTCCCTCGCTGTCTCGCTCTCTCCCTCGCTGTCTCGCTCTCTCCCTCTCTGTCTCGCTCTCTCCCTCTCTGTCTCGCTCTCTCCCTCTCTGTCTCGCTCTCTCCCTTTCTGTCTCGCTCTCGCCCTTTCTGTCTCGCTCTCGCCCTTTCTGTCTCGCTCTCGCCCTTTCTGTCTCGCTCTCGCCCTTTCTGTCTCGCTCTCGCCCTTTCTGTCTCGCTCTCGCCCTTTCTGTCTCGCTCTCGCCCTTTCTGTCTCGCTCTCTCCCTCCCTCTCTGTCTCGCTCTCTCCCTCCCTCTCTGTCTCGCTCTCTCCCTCCCTCTCTGTCTCGCTCTCTCCCTCCCTCTCTGTCTCGCTCTCTCCCTCCCTCTCTGTCTCGCTCTCTCCCTTTCTGTCTCGCTCTCTCCCTCTCTGTCTCGCTCTCTCCCTCTCTGTCTCGCTCTCTCCCTCGCTGTCTCGCTCTCTCCCTCTCTGTCTCGCTCTCTCCCTTTCTGTCTCGCTCTCTCCCTTTCTGTCTCGCTCTCTCCCTTTCTGTCTCGCTCTCTCCCTTTCTGTCTCGCTCTCTCCCTTTCTGTCTCGCTCTCTCCCTTTCTGTCTCGCTCTCTCCCTCTCTGTCTCGCTCTCTCCCTCTCTGTCTCGCTCTCTCCCTCTCTGTCTCGCTCTCTCCCTCTCTGTCTCGCTCTCTCCCTCTCTGTCTCGCTCTCTCCCTCTCTGTCTCGCTCTCTCCCTCTCTGTCTCGCTCTCTCCCTCTCTGTCTCGCTCTCTCCCTCTCTGTCTCGCTCTCTCCCTCTCTGTCTCGCTCTCTCCCTCTCTGTCTCGCTCTCTCCCTCTCTGTCTCGCTCTCTCCCTTTCTGTCTCGCTCTCTCCCTTTCTGTCTCGCTCTCTCCCTTTCTGTCTCGCTCTCTCCCTTTCTGTCTCGCTCTCGCCCTTTCTGTCTCGCTCTCGCCCTTTCTGTCTCGCTCTCGCCCTTTCTGTCTCGCTCTCGCCCTTTCTGTCTCGCTCTCTCCCTCCCTTTCTGTCTCGCTCTCTCCCTCCCTTTCTGTCTCGCTCTCTCCCTCTCTGTCTCGCTCTCGCCCTCTCTGTCTCGCTCTCGCCCTCTCTGTCTCGCTCTCTCCCTCTCTGTCTCGCTCTCTCCCTCTCTGTCTCGCTCTCTCCCTCTCTGTCTCGCTCTCTCCCTCTCTGTCTCGCCCTCTCTGTCTCGCCCTCTCTGTCTCGCTCTCTCCCTCTCTGTCTCGCTCTCTCCCTTTCTGTCTCGCTCTCTCCTTTTCTGTCTCGCTCTCTCCCTCTCTGTCTCGCTCTCTCCCTCTCTGTCTCGCTCTCTCCCTCTCTGTCTCGCTCTCTCCCTTTCTGTCTCGCTCTCTCCCTTTCTGTCTCGCTCTCTCCCTTTCTGTCTCGCTCTCTCCCTTTCTGTCTCGCTCTCTCCCTTTCTGTCTCGCTCTCGCCCTTTCTGTCTCGCTCTCTCCCTTTCTGTCTCGCTCTCGCCCTTTCTGTCTCGCTCTCTCCCTTTCTGTCTCGCTCTCTCCCTTTCTGTCTCGCTCTCTCCCTTTCTGTCTCGCTCTCTCCCTTTCTGTCTCGCTCTCTCCCTCCCTCTCTGTCTCGCTCTCTCCCTCCCTCTCTGTCTCGCTCTCTCCCTCCCTCTCTGTCTCGCTCTCTCCCTCCCTCTCTGTCTCGCTCTCTCCCTCTCTGTCTCGCTCTCTCCCTCTCTGTCTCGCTCTCTCACTTTCTGTCTCGCTCTCTCCCTTTCTGTCTCGCTCTCTCCCTCGCTGTCTCGCTCTCTCCCTCTCTGTCTCGCTCTCTCCCTCGCTGTCTCGCTCTCTCCCTCGCTGTCTCGCTCTCTCCCTCGCTGTCTCGCTCTCTCCCTCGCTGTCTCGCTCTCTCCCTTGCTGTCTCGCTCTCTCCCTCTCTGTGGTCAGTGGTTAGAGAGCAGAAGTCTAGTGTGTGTCAGTTGTATTAAAGGCCATGTGAGTTGTTTGAGATTAGGCTAATTCCATGGTGTTTCAGAGGAAGTGTGTGTGTGTGTGTGTGTGTGTGTATCAGATTAAGGACTATGAGAAGTTGGACTCTGAAGAGGAGAGGTTGTGTCGTAGCAGACAGATCTATGATGGATACATCATGAAGGAACTCCTCTCCTGTTCACATGTAAGGTCAACATGGGACACAAACCAACACAGTAACACACTCCCCTAAAACGTTGTCCTCTCTCAGGGAGGAGGTTGACATGAATAAACACAATGCAACACCCCAACCTGTCTAAAACACTTACATGGTATACTGGACTGGAAATGACTGTCACATGACCCTCCTCTCTCTCTCCTCCACCCCCCCACACTCTTCTCCATTCCCCCTTCTCTCTCTGTCTTGCTGTCCATCTCTCTCTCAGGCCTTCTCTAAGAAAGCAGTGGACCACGTTCAGACTCACCTGGCCAAGAAACAGGTGCCTCCCTCTCTCTTCCAGGTAAGGAACACACAAACTGCATCACCAATCTAACTCCTGTGTGATCCCACATAGTGGGGTTCTGACACACACAGCCTAACCTAGTTCTATTATTATGATTATCCTGACCATTGGTATTTATCCTGCGACTAGTTACTTTTACCCCTGTTTACATATACATATCTACCACAATCCCTCCAGTACTCCTGTTTACATGTACATATCTACCACAATCCCTCTAGTACCCCTGTTTACATGTACATATCTACCACAATCCCTCCAGTACTCCTGTTTACATGTACATATCTACCACAATCCCTCTAGTACTCCTGTTTACATGTACATATCTACCACAATCCCTCCAGTACTCCTGTTTACATGTACATATCTACCACAATCCCTCCAGTACTCCTGTTTACATGTACATATCTACCACAATCCCTCCAGTACTCCTGTTTACATGTACATATCTACCACAATCCCTCCAGTACTCCTGTTTACATGTACATATCTACCACAATCCCTCCAGTACTCCTGTTTACATGTACATATCTACCACAATCCCTCCAGTACTCCTGTTTACATGTACATATCTACCACAATCCCTCCAGTACTCCTGTTTACATGTACATGTCTACCACAATCCCTCCAGTACTCCTGTTTACATGTACATATCTACCACAATCCCTCCAGTACTCCTGTTTACATGTACATATCTACCACAATCCCTCCAGTACTCCTGTTTACATGTACATATCTACCACAATCCCTCCAGTACTCCTGTTTACATGTACATATCTACCACAATCCCTCCAGTACTCCTGTTTACATGTACATATCTACCACAATCCCTCTAGTACTCCTGTTTACATGTACATATCTACCACAATCCCTCCAGTACTCCTGTTTACATGTACATATCTACCACAATCCCTCTAGTACCCCTGTTTACATGTACATATCTACCACAATCCCTCTAGTACCCCTGTTTACATGTACATATCTACCACAATCCCTCCAGTACTCTGTTTACATGTACATATCTACCACAATCCCTCCAGTACTCCTGTTTACATGTACATATCTACCACAATCCCTCCAGTACTCCTGTTTACATGTACATATCTACCACAATCCCTCCAGTACTCTGTTTACATGTACATATCTACCACAATCCCTCCAGTACTCCTGTTTACATGTACATATCTACCACAATCCCTCCAGTACTCCTGTTTACATGTACATATCTACCACAATCCCTCTAGTACTCCTGTTTACATGTACATATCTACCACAATCCCTCTAGTACTCCTGTTTACATGTACATATCTACCACAATCCCTCTAGTACTCCTGTTTACATGTACATATCTACCACAATCCCTCCAGTACTCCTGTTTACATGTACATATCTACCACAATCCCTCCAGTACTCCTGTTTACATGTACATATCTACCACAATCCCTCCAGTACTCTGTTTACATGTACATGTCTACCACAATCCCTCTAGTACTCCTGTTTACATGTACATATCTACCACAATCCCTCTAGTACTCCTGTTTACATGTACATATCTACCACAATCCCTCCAGTACTCCTGTTTACATGTACATATCTACCACAATCCCTCCAGTACTCCTGTTTACATGTACATGTCTACCACAATCCCTCCAGTACTCCTGTTTACATGTACATGTCTACCACAATCCCTCCAGTACTCCTGTTTACATGTACATATCTACCACAATCCCTCTAGTACTCTTGTTTACATGTACATATCTACCACAATCCCTCCAGTACTCCTGTTTACATGTACATATCTACCACAATCCCTCCAGTACTCCTGTTTACATGTACATATCTACCACAATCCCTCCAGTACTCCTGTTTACATGTACATATCTACCACAATCCCTCTAGTACTCCTGTTTACATGTACATATCTCCCACATTCCCTCCAGTACTCCTCTTTACATGTACAGTACCAGTCAAACGTTTTTACACACCTGCTCATTCAATTTATTTTACTATTTTCTACATTGTAGAATAATAGTGAAGATATCGAAGCAATGAAATAACACATATGGAGTCATGTAGTAACCCAAAAAATATATATTTTAGATTCTTCAAAGTAGCCACTCTTTGCCTTGATGACAGCTTTGCACACTCTTGGCATTCTCTCAACCAGCTTCACCTGGAATGCTTTTCCAACAGTCTTGAAGGAGTTCCCACATATGCTGAGCACTTGTTGGCTGCTTTTCCTTCACTCTGCAGTCTAACTCATCCCAAACTATCTCAATTGGGTTGAGATCATGTGATTGTGGAGGCCAGTTCATCTGATGCAGCACTCGATCACTCTCGTTCTTGGTCAAATAACCCTTACACAGCCTGGAGGTGTGTTGGGTAAGTGTCCTGTTGAAAGTCTTAAGTGCAAACCAGATGGGATGGTATATCGCTGCAGAATGCTGTGGTAGCCATGCTGGTTAAGTGTGCCTTGAATTCTAAATAAATCACAGTGTCACCAGCAAAGCACCATCACACCTCCTCCTCCATGCTTCAAGGTGTCACAAAGACACAGTTGGAACCAAAAATCTCAAATTTGGACTCATCATAGCAAATGACAGATTTCCACCAGTCTAATGTCCATTGCTTGTGTTTCTTGGCCCAAGCAAGTCTCTTCTTCTTTTTGGTGTCCTTTAGTAGTGGTTTCTTTGCAGCAATTTGACCATGAAGGCCTGATTCACACAGTCTCCTCTGAACAGTTGATGTGTCTGTTATTTGAACTCTGTGAAGCATTTATTTGGGCTGCAATCTGAGGCTGGCAACTAATGAACTTATCCTCTGCAGCAGAGGTAACACTGGGTCTTCCTTTCCTTTGGCTGTCCTCATGAGAGCCAGTTTCATCATAGCTCTTGATGTTTTTTCAGACTGCACTTGAAATTCTTGAAATGTTCCAGATTGACTGAACTTCCAGTCTTAAAGTAATGATGGACTGTCGTTTCTCTTTGCTTATATGAGCTGTTCTTGCCATAATATGGACTTGGTCTTTTACCAAATAGAGATATCTTCTGTATAGCACCCCTACCATGTCACAACACAACTGATTGGCTCAAACACATTAAGAAGGAAAGAAATTCCACAAATGAACAGGGCACACCTGTTAATTGAAATGCATTCCAGGTGACTATCTCATGAAGTTGGTTGAGAGAATGCCAAGAGTGTGCAAAGCTCTCATCAAGGCAAAGGGTGGCTTCTTTGAAGAATCTAAAATATATTTTTTGGGTTACTACATGATTCCATATGTGTAATTTCATAGTTCTGATGTCTTCACTATTCTACAATGTAGAAAATCGTAAAAAATAATGAGTAAATGTGTCCTAACTTTTTTACTGGTACTGTACATACCTACCTCAATCACTCCAGTAGCCCTGTTAAATGAACATACCTACCTCAATCACTCCAGTAGCCCTGTTAAATGAACATACCTACCTCAATCACTCCAGTAGCCCTGTTAAATGAACATACCTACCTCAATCACTCCAGTAGCCCTGTTAAATGAACATACCTACCTCAATCACTCCAGTAGCCCTGTTAAATGAACATACCTACCTCAATCACTCCAGTAGCCCTGTTAAATGAACATACCTACCTCAATCACTCCAGTAGCCCTGTTAAATGAACATACCTACCTCAATCACTCCAGTAGCCATGTTAAATGAACATACCTACCTCAATCACTCCAGTAGCTCTGTTAAATGAACATACCTACCTCAATCACTCCAGTAGCCCTGTTAAATGAACATACCTACCTCAATCACTCCAGTAGCCCTGTTAAATGAACATACCTACCTCAATCACTCCAGTAGCCCTGTTAAATGAACATACCTACCTCAATCACTCCAGTAGCCCTGTTAAATGAACATACCTACCTCAATCACTCCAGTAGCCCTGTTAAATGAACATACCTACCTCAATCACTCCAGTAGCCCTGTTAAATGAACATACCTACCTCAATCACTCCAGTAGCCCTGTTAAATGTACATACCTACCTCAATCACTCCAGTAGCCCTGTTAAATGAACATACCTACCTCAATCACTCCAGTAGCCCTGTTAAATGAACATACCTACCTCAATCACTCCAGTAGCCCTGTTAAATGAACATACCTACCTCAATCACTCCAGTAGCCATGTTAAATGAACATACCTACCTCAATCACTCCAGTAGCCCTGTTAAATGTACATACCTACCTCAATCACTCCAGTAGCCCTGTTAAATGAACATACCTACCTCAATCACTCCAGTAGCCCTGCACATTGTAATGATGGTACTGGCATTGACCTTTTTTTCTTCTTGTATTTCACGTACTTCTTCTTATCTATATTACTACATTTATTGTGCATAGTTGGGAAAGAACTCACAAGTTAAGCATTTCACTGTACTGTTTTACACCTGCTGTGTCCTGTGCATCGACAATAAAACGTTGAAACTTGAAACGCACAGACTCACGAACTCCTGTTTGTGTTCAGCCGTACATAGTGGAGATCTGTGACAGTCTGCGAGGGATGATCTTCTGCAAGTTCATAGAGAGGTGAGACGGGTGGGAGAGGGAGGAGACGAGAGGGAGGAGGGGGGGAGAATAAATATGTTGCATACTGGACAGAGTAATACATGTTTTCATTGTCTCCAGATTTAGAAGAAAGTGCTTTATTATCCATTTGTGTCGAAACGGAAACGGAAACGAGTTTCTCCACACTCCCACAGTCAGCAGGCCGGGGACTATTTTATACATGTTTTATTGAACCTTTGTTTAACTAGGCAAATCAGTTAAGAACAAATTCTTATTTACAATGACGGCCTACACCGGCCAAACCCGGACGACGCTGGGCCAATTGTGCGCCGCTCTATGGGACTCCCAATCAAGGCCGGTTGTGATACAGCCTGGATTCGAACCAGGGGCTCTAGTGACGCCTATTGCACTGAGATGCAGTGCCTTAGTCCACTGGGCCACACTTTCCTTCTGTCTCTCTCTACCTCACCTCATCTTTCTTTTTTCTCTCTTTCATCAGTGACAAGTTCACTCGTTTCTGTCAGTGGAAGAACGTGGAGCTGAACATCCATGTGAGTTGTGTTTTGTATGTGTGGGTGTTATTCTAACTTACTGTATGGATTGTGGTGATGTTTTGCCTGTGAAAGGCCTTTCTTTCACCTCTTCTTATTGCCTATTGCCTGAAGTGTAACATCAGATCAGCTTCTCTCTCTGTCTTGTTCTCTCTCTCCATCTCGCTCGTTCTACATCTCCCCCTCACTCTATCTCTCTCGCCTCTCTTCAGTTGACGATGAATGACTTCAGTGTCCATCGTATCATTGGTCGAGGGGGTTTCGGGGAGGTGTACGGCTGCAGGAAGGCTGACACCGGCAAGATGTGAGTAGCGCAGGAGCATGAACAACTGCAGAGAAAGAGGGATGGTTAAAGTGGAGGAAATAAACAGTAAGGTCCAAGACATGTTAATATGTGTGTGTGTGTGTGTGTGTGTGTGTGTGTGTGTGTGTGTGTGTGTGTGTGTGTGTGTGTGTGTGTGTGTGTGTGTGTGTGTGTGTGTGTCAGGTATGCCATGAAGTGTTTGGATAAGAAGAGGATCAAGATGAAGCAGGGAGAGACTCTGGCTCTGAACGAGAGAATCATGTTGTCCCTCGTCAGCACAGGGGTGAGTCTGACACACAGCTTTCTGTCCACTCTTTCTATACATATGTATATTCACATACCCAGTACAAGGGAGTATCATTTTCAGATTGAGCTTTGCCCGACTATCTTAGCACAGACACACAGACCTTTCCTACTTGACTGTGTGTGTTCACATACATACACAGCACATTTTCAGATCACCTGTCTGACATTATCATTTAAAAACTTCCCCTCTTTCTCTAGGACTGTCCGTTCATAGTGTGTATGACGTACGCCTTCCACACACCAGACAAACTCTGTTTCATTCTGGATCTGATGAACGGTAAGACTCCTGAAAGGTGGCAGGTCTCGCCTGGTTCAACCTGCATGTGAGACACCAGTCACCATGAAGAGTCTCATTGTAGTGGTCTGTCCCTCTGAGGATCATGTTGAAGTACACGGTTACACAGAATGGGACAGGACATCACTGATGACTCTCTGTCCCTCTTTGCTGACGTGCAACTGACACTCTCGGACGTGTGTGTCTGGTTAAGTAGGCTACATCCCCATCTACAGACAATCTCCAATGGATTCAGAGTCTGCGGATGGTAGCACACACACAGACACACACACACACACACACACACACACACACACACACACACACACACACACACACACACACACTGACCATGGATCACATTTAGACAGCAGTTACCACACACACACACACATACACTGACCATAGATCACATTTAGACAGCAGTTACCACACACACACACACATACACTGACCATAGATCACATTTAGACAGCAGTTACACACACACACACACTGACCATGGATCACATTTAGACAGCAGTTACACACACACACACACACACACACACACACACACACACACACACACACACACACACACACACACACACACACACACACACACACACTGACCATGGATCACATTTAGACAGCAGTTAACACACACACACACACACACTGACCATAGATCACATTTAGACAGCAGTTAACACACACATACTGACCATGGATCACATTTAGACAGCAGTTAACACACACACACACACACACACACACACACACACACACACACACACACACACACACACACACACACACACACACACTGACCATGGATCACATTTAGACAGCAGTTAACACACACACACACTGACCATGGATCACATTTAGACAGCAGTTAACACACACACACACTGACCATAGATCACATTTAGACAGCAGTTACACACACACACACACACACACACACACACACACACACACACTGACCATGGATCACATTTAGACAGCAGTTAAAACACACACACACACACACACACACACACACACACACACACACACACACACACACACACACACACACACACACACACACACAGACCATAGATCACATTTAGACAGCAGTTAACACAATGACTGAGCTATCGATTAGACTACAGCTCTAAACATACACTGATATCAATATGTGTGCTGTGTTGTCCTGAGTGTGTCTCAGGGGGAATCTAGATCATGTTGATCGAGTCATACTTCTTATTGTGTCCTGCTGACTCATCCCTGTATCCTGCTGACTCATCCCTGTATCCTGCTGACTCATCCCTGTATCCTGCTGACTCATCCCTGTGTCCTGCTGACTCATCCCTGTATCCTGCTGACTCATCCCTGTATCCTGCTGACTCATCCCTGTATCCTGCTGACTCACCCCTGTATCCTGCTGACTCATCCCTGTATCCTGCTGACTCAACCCTGTGTCCTGCTGACTCATCCCTGTATCCTGCTGACTCATCCCTGTGTCCTGCTGACTCATCCCTGTGTCCTGCTGACTCACCCCTGTGTCCTGCTGACTCGCCCCTGTGTCCTGCTGACTCGCCCCTGTGTCCTGCTGACTCGCCCCTGTGTCCTGCTGACTCGCCCCTGTGTCCTGCTGACTCGCCCCTGTGTCCTGCTGACTCGCCCCTGTGTCCTGCTGACTCGCCCCTGTGTCCTGCTGACTCGCCCCTGTATCCTGCTGACTCGCCCCTGTGTCCTGCTGACTCGCCCCTGTGTCCTGCTGACTCGCCCCTGTGTCCTGCTGACTCGCCCCTGTGTCCTGCTGACTCGCCCCTGTGTCCTGCTGACTCGCCCCTGTGTCCTGCTGACTCGCCCCTGTGTCCTGCTGACTCGCCCCTGTGTCCTGCTGACTCGCCCCTGTGTCCTGCTGACTCGCCCCTGTGTCCTGCTGACTCGCCCCTGTGTCCTGCTGACTCGCCCCTGTGTCCTGCTGACTCGCCCCTGTGTCCTGCTGACTCGCCCCTGTGTCCTGCTGACTCGCCCCTGTGTCCTGCTGACTCGCCCCTGTGTCCTGCTGACTCGCCCCTGTGTCCTGCTGACTCGCCCCTGTGTCCTGCTGACTCGCCCCTGTGTCCTGCTGACTCGCCCCTGTGTCCTGCTGACTCGCCCCTGTGTCCTGCTGACTCGCCCCTGTGTCCTGCTGACTCGCCCCTGTGTCCTGCTGACTCGCCCCTGTGTCCTGCTGACTCGCCCCTGTGTCCTGCTGACTCGCCCCTGTGTCCTGCTGACTCGCCCCTGTGTCCTGCTGACTCGCCCCTGTGTGTGGGGGAAGGGACGGTTACACTCAGTGACGTGTATTAACTGTGTGTAGGAGGGGACCTACACTACCACCTGTCTCAGCACGGTGTGTTCAGTGACGTGTATTAACTGTGTGTAGGAGGGGACCTACACTACCACCTGTCTCAGCACGGTGTGTTCAGTGACGTGTATTAACTGTGTGTAGGAGGGGTCCTACACTACCACCTGTCTCAGCACGGTGTGTTCAGTGACGTGTATTAACTGTGTGTAGGAGGGGACCTACACTACCACCTGTCTCAGCACGGTGTGTTCAGTGACGTGTATTAACTGTGTGTAGGAGGGGACCTACACTACCACCTGTCTCAGCAAGGTGTGTTCAGTGACGTGTATTAACTGTGTGTAGGAGGGGTCCTACACTACCACCTGTCTCAGCACGGTGTGTTCAGTGACGTTTATTAACTGTGTGTAGGAGGGGACCTACACTACCACCTGTCTCAGCACGGTGTGTTCAGTGACGTGTATTAACTGTGTGTAGGAGGGGTCCTACACTACCACCTGTCTCAGCACGGTGTGTTCAGTGACGTGTATTAACTGTGTGTAGGAGGGGACCTACACTACCACCTGTCTCAGCACGGTGTGTTCAGTGACGTGTATTAACTGTGTGTAGGAGGGGTCCTACACTACCACCTGTCTCAGCATGGTGTGTTCAGTGACGTGTATTAACTGTGTGTAGGAGGGGTCCTACACTACCACCTGTCTCAGCACGGTGTGTTCAGTGACGTGTATTAACTGTGTGTAGGAGGGGTCCTACACTACCACCTGTCTCAGCACGGTGTGTTCAGTGACGTGTATTAACTGTGTGTAGGAGGGGTCCTACACTACCACCTGTCTCAGCACGGTGTGTTCAGTGACGTGTATTAACTGTGTGTAGGAGGGGTCCTACACTACCACCTGTCTCAGCACGGTGTGTTCAGTGACGTGTATTAACTGTGTGTAGGAGGGGACCTACACTACCACCTGTCTCAGCACGGTGTGTTCAGTGACGTTTATTAACTGTGTGTAGGAGGGGTCCTACACTACCACCTGTCTCAGCACGGTGTGTTCAGTGACGTGTATTAACTGTGTGTAGGAGGGGTCCTACACTACCACCTGTCTCAGCACGGTGTGTTCAGTGACGTGTATTAACTGTGTGTAGGAGGGGTCCTACACTACCACCTGTCTCAGCACGGTGTGTTCAGTGACGTTTATTAACTGTGTGTAGGAGGGGACCTACACTACCACCTGTCTCAGCACGGTGTGTTCAGTGACGTTTATTAACTGTGTGTAGGAGGGGACCTACACTACCACCTGTCTCAGCACGGTGTGTTCAGTGACGTGTATTAACTGTGTGTAGGAGGGGACCTACACTACCACCTGTCTCAGCACGGTGTGTTCAGTGACGTTTATTAACTGTGTGTAGGAGGGGACCTACACTACCACCTGTCTCAGCACGGTGTGTTCAGTGACGTTTATTAACTGTGTGTAGGAGGGGACCTACACTACCACCTGTCTCAGCACGGTGTGTTCAGTGACGTGTATTAACTGTGTGTAGGAGGGGACCTACACTACCACCTGTCTCAGCACGGTGTGTTCAGTGACGTGTATTAACTGTGTGTAGGAGGGGACCTACACTACCACCTGTCTCAGCACGGTGTGTTCAGTGACGTGTATTAACTGTGTGTAGGAGGGGACCTACACTACCACCTGTCTCAGCAAGGTGTGTTCAGTGACGTGTATTAACTGTGTGTAGGAGGGGTCCTACACTACCACCTGTCTCAGCACGGTGTGTTCAGTGACGTTTATTAACTGTGTGTAGGAGGGGACCTACACTACCACCTGTCTCAGCACGGTGTGTTCAGTGACGTGTATTAACTGTGTGTAGGAGGGGTCCTACACTACCACCTGTCTCAGCACGGTGTGTTCAGTGACGTGTATTAACTGTGTGTAGGAGGGGACCTACACTACCACCTGTCTCAGCACGGTGTGTTCAGTGACGTTTATTAACTGTGTGTAGGAGGGGTCCTACACTACCACCTGTCTCAGCACGGTGTGTTCAGTGACGTGTATTAACTGTGTGTAGGAGGGGTCCTACACTACCACCTGTCTCAGCACGGTGTGTTCAGTGACGTGTATTAACTGTGTGTAGGAGGGGACCTACACTACCACCTGTCTCAGCACGGTGTGTTCAGTGACGTGTATTAACTGTGTGTAGGAGGGGACCTACACTACCACCTGTCTCAGCACGGTGTGTTCAGTGACGTTTATTAACTGTGTGTAGGAGGGGACCTACACTACCACCTGTCTCAGCACGGTGTGTTCAGTGACGTTTATTAACTGTGTGTAGGAGGGGACCTACACTACCACCTGTCTCAGCACGGTGTGTTCAGTGACGTGTATTAACTGTGTGTAGGAGGGGACCTACACTACCACCTGTCTCAGCACGGTGTGTTCAGTGACGTGTATTAACTGTGTGTAGGAGGGGACCTACACTACCACCTGTCTCAGCAAGGTGTGTTCAGTGACGTGTATTAACTGTGTGTAGGAGGGGTCCTACACTACCACCTGTCTCAGCACGGTGTGTTCAGTGACGTGTATTAACTGTGTGTAGGAGGGGACCTACACTACCACCTGTCTCAGCACGGTGTGTTCAGTGACG